>NW_020954587.1:20027675-20143792 GCF_900497805.2 Vombatus ursinus | reverse complement strand
CACACACACACACACACACACACACACACACACACACACACACACACTTTCATATCCGTCACCACTCTATAGTTTATACATTTTAAAGCCTGTAAAAGTCACTTATATAGTCAGAAACTGAGCCAATTTCAGTCGCACCAGACCTTTTGCATTCCTGTTAGGAGAAGGATCAAAAGTGCTCTCAAAGCAAGGAAAATCCAGCCTCATGACCTTGTGATAAGAATGTTTTTCCTTATCCCTTTTCCTTAAGCACTAGACGAAAATCTGGCATGTGACTATTGCACCTGATCAGTGAGGAAGAGCTCCCAGCTCCTCTGGGAATTCCACAAACTTCGTGGTTCTTTCTGACATAAAGTGATGTTTAGTATTTTCCCCACACTTGGTGACTTGTTAAGTCTATGTAGGAGTTGTCTTACATTTACAGAGGTAAAAGCTGGTCGGTGTTAAAAGAAGAGCAGAGGAGCTCTTGCAGTAGACAAAGCAAAGTTAATAGAAACCGCAAGACCACGGTTAAAAAAATCCATGAATTTTACTCAGGTTGAAGCTTAGGTCAGATTCTTGCTTGTCAGTGAGGTCTAAAGCCGTATTCTGGAGGTGAGTGAGGTTCCAATTAAGTTCTTTCTAGTTGGTGGACTTTGAGGAGCACTACAGGAAGAGGAACAAGGTACGTAAGGACAAGTATAGCTTTCTCCTCCAAAAATGAAGTCAGCACTTTTATGTATAACCACAATAGAAATGAAATCGGTAAATTCTTAGACAAATTGAATTTGTGTATTAAAGCTAAGGTTTCTTTCAAAAGAAGGATCCTTTAATCTGAAATAGAGGGCACCAAGTAGATTTTTGGTTGAATGAATAAATGGTTGCAAGCAGTGAAATGTTTGTTTTTGTCATCCAGTTTTGCCTTTGATAAAATGTGTTCAGTGAAAAGGGTGTTCAATTCCTAGCCAAACTGAAATGAGATTTTTTTTTTCTCTTAGAAAAGAAGAGATAAAGCTCTAAAAACAATTTTTGCGCTTCCCGAAGTTCAGTTTATCTGGTATTCAATACCCGCCCCACAGTTATTGTCTTTTTAATTTTTTTTCATATCTCTAACCTAGAAAAGAGAACTTAAAAAATAGTCTTGAGAAGTATGCCTTACAAGAAAAATGTAAATGAAGTACTTTTGAGAAAAAAATCAGCATTTTATTTTTTTGTAGGAAGATATTGGACTTCTCTGAATGATTGTTGAAATTTAATTGTCCAGTAAATTGAGAAAAAAATCAGCATTTTATTTTTTTGTAGGAAGATATTGGACTTCTCTGAATGATTGTTGAAATTTAATTGTCCAGTAAATTTAGAAGCAAAGTCCCTTAAAGGGGAAAGGAAATAGGACAGACTATAACTTTGAAAGTTCTCAGGTAAGAAATCAAGCTGGAAAATGTTTTATGTGACAACAAAGGGAATGATGCCTGTAAACTTAGATGTTTCACCAGTAGCAAGGTTTTATAATGGATTATAGATTCATAAGAAAATAGTGCTAATTAACAAAAGAGTGTAGAAAAAGTGGAGAAAAAGGAAACTAGTTCCCACACATCTGAAACATGATTCTGAAGCAGAGAAGTATAAAGTTATGAAAATGAAATACTGTTAATAAAAATACAAGCCCATAATTTACAACAATTAGTCTGATATGGGAAAAAAATAAAAGAACTTAAAAGTAATTTAAATTGGCACGGTATAGTTTTGATGTTCAAATAAAAGGCAATAATAAATGTACAGATATGATTTTGGCACTAGTAAGTAGAAAAGTTAAAGGACAATTATACATATGCTTTAGGGAAAACCTGGGAAGACTTACATGACTTAATGCAAAGTAAAGTGAGCAGAACCAGGAGAACATTATACACAGCAACAGTAATGTTGTACAATGAACTGTAAATGATTTAGCTATTTTCAGCAATACAAAAATTCTAGACAGTCTGAAAGGACTCATGATTAAACATGCTATCCACCTGTGGAGAAAGAATTGATTAACTCTGAGTGCAGACTGATGCATCCTGTATTTCACTTTATTTCTTTTTTTTTGTTCAAGTTTTCTTGTACAAAATGACTGATATGGAAGTATTTTACATGATTGCACACGTATAACTTATATTAGATTGCTTACCGTCTCAGGGAGGAGGAAGGGAAAGATACAATTTGGAGCTCAAATCTTTAAAAAAAAAGTGTTAAAAATTGTTTAGCATGTAATTGGGGAAAAATAAAATATTATTTTAAAAACAGAAAGGTTCCATTAATCACTATGTTTTCTAATATTTTAATAGGAAGAGTATTACATTTTGTTAAAGGCTTTTCCTGCATATGTTGATGCAGAAGATAACTATATGATTAATTTTTTTTATTATTGATTTGATCAGTTAAGATGATAGTTTTCCTTATGTTGAACCAGTCCTACATTCGTGGTATAAATCCCAACTGGTCATAGTGTATGATCTTGGTAATATATTGCTGGAATCTCTTTGCTAGTATTTTATTTAAGACTTTTGCATTACTACACATTAAGAAAATTTGTCTATAATATTATTTCTCTGAATTTGCTCTTCTTGGGTTAAGTGTCAAAACAATATTTGTGTCATAAAAGAAATTTGGTAAGACTCTTTTATCAATTTTTTCAAATCTTTTATATAGTATTGGGATTAGTTGTTCCTTAAGTGTTTGGTAGAATTCACTTGTAAATTCATCTGGTCCTGGGAATTTTTTCTTAAGGAGCTTATTGATGGCTTGTTACTAAGATTGGATTATTTAAATGTTTTATTTCCTCCTCTGTTAACCTGGGCAGTTTATTTTTTATAAATATTCATTTATTTCATTTAGATAGCCAGTTTTCCTGGCATTTAATTGAGCACAATATCTCCTAATAATTGCTTTAATTTAATCTTCATTGGTGGTGAATTTACTCTTTTCATGTTTTTTTTTTTGATACTGGTAATTTAGTTTTCTTTTTTAAAACCAAATTAGCCAAGGTTTTTTTCTTTTATTATTTTTTCCATAAAGCAGTTCCTAGTTTCATTTATTAGTTCAATAGTTTTACTGCTTTCAATTTTATTAATTTCTCCTTTGATTTTCAGGATTTTGATTTTGGTGTTTATTTAGAGGATTTTAAATTTGTTTTTCTAATTTTTAGTTGTGCGCCTAATTCACTCACCTTTTCATTCTCTATTTTATTGATGTGTACATTTAGAGATATATAATTTCCCCTCAGTACTGCTTTGGCTGCATCCCATAAATTCTGGCATGTTGCCTTACTGTTGACATTCTCTTTAACAAATTTATTGGTTGCTTCTGTGACCCACTCATTCTTTAGGATTATTTTATTTGGTTTTCAATTAGCTTTTAATCCGTCCTTTTAAGATACTTTATTAAATGTAATTTTTATTGCATTATGATTTGATATGTATGCATTTAATGTTATTTCTGTTTTTCTGCCTTTGGTTATGAGGTTTTTATACTCTAATACATGGTAAATTTTTGTGAAGGTGCCAGGCACAGCTGAGAAAAAGGTATACTCCTTTCTCTTCCTATTCCGTTTTCTCCAGAGCTCTATCATATCTAACTTTCCTAAGATTCTATTCATCTCCTTGACTTCTTTCTTATTTATTTTATGGTGAGATTTATGAAGCTCTAAGAGGGGAAAGTTGAGGTCCCCTACGCGTAAGTTTTACTGTCTATTTCTTCCTATAATTCATTTAACTACTTCTTTAAGAATTTGTATGCTATGTCACTTGGTACATGTGTGTTTAATATTAACATTGCTTTGTTTTCTATGCTGGAAGGCAGAATAGTGAAGATTACAATCAAGAATAATCTACCCAGCAAAATTGAGTATAATCCTCCATGGGGAGAATGGATAATTAATGAAATACAGGATTTTTCAAGCATTTTGGATAAAAAGACTAGAGCTGAAAAAAACATTTAAATATAAGATTCAAGAGAAGAATGAAAAGGTAAACATGAAAGAGAAATCATAAGATACTCAAGGTTAAAGTGTGTACATTTCTATGGAAAGATGATACATCTTTCTAAGGATATTTTTCTAAGGATATTATCATTATTAAGGCAGAAGGATTCTATATAGAAAGAGAGCACAAGAGTGAGTCAGTTACGTTGGGATGATGTAAAAAAATGAATAGGTAAGAAACAGAGATCTCCTAGAACAAGGCAGGAGAGCCCACCTAGCCATGAGGAATAGCTGCTGAAAAGGCTTTTAGAAAATGGAGTTATTGTGTGATTGGAATAGCAAATATTTCAAAGTGTTACTGGACTGTAGAGTAGATGGAGGAGCACAAGATTTAAGAGTACTGGAAAGGCATAAAGAGGCCAGATTGGCAGAGCTTTAAATGCCACACATAGCATTTAATCCTGAAAGGTTAATGGGAAGTCACTGCAGTTTACTGTGTATGGGTGAGGTGTATGTAACATGGCAAGATCTGAGCTTTAGGTAAATCACTTTTGCAGCCAAGTAGCAGATTAACTGGAGTAGAATTAGACTTAGGGCAGGGATACCAATCAGAAGGCTATTGTAATAGTCTGGACATATGGGCCTGTACCAGGGTAGTTCCTGAGTGAGCAGAAGGGTACAGAGATGAAATGTGTGTTAAAGATAAAAATCATAAGACTTGACAACGAATTGTGTATGTAGGGTGAGTGCATGTGAGGAAATGAAGATAACACCAAGTTAGCAAGAGAATGTTGGTGCCCTCAACAATAATAGGACTGTCATTCCCTTTTTATCTTTTGCTATACTCGTATACTTTCATATCTTTCTAAAATTCTTTTTTCTAATTAATAAGCATTTTTATCTCTACTTCAAATCACTTCATTTAAAACAAAAAACAACAACAACAACAAATAAAACCCTAGTAACAATTATGATTAGTCAAGTAAAATGAATTTATACATTGTCCATATCCAAGAATGTATGTCTCATTTTGCAACTTGAATCTATCACCTTTCCTGTTAGGTAGTAAGTAGTATAGCTCAACATCAGTCCCATGGAATAATGTTTGATGATTGCTTTAATTAGAGTCCAAAGTTGTTTGCTTTTACAATTTTGTTATTATTGTATAAATTGTTCTCCTAGCTGTGAATACTTCAGTCTGCAGCAGTTCATTTTAGTCTTGTGCTTGTATTTCAGAGACTCCACTCACGTCTTTTCATTGAGAAAGCTTGAAATTACTCTTATTTTATCAGGGGTCCATTTTCCCCCTATAGGATTACACTCAATTGTTCTGGGTAAGTTATTTCTGGTTGTAAGTATCTTTTTCCCTTTATAACATTACAAGTTCTCTTATTCTTAATAGTTAGAGCTGCCAAATCTTGT
The DNA here is from genome assembly GCF_900497805.2 of Vombatus ursinus. NCBI lineage: Eukaryota > Metazoa > Chordata > Mammalia > Diprotodontia > Vombatidae > Vombatus > Vombatus ursinus. The sequence continues at coordinate 20,138,433 of NW_020954587.1, read as the reverse complement.
GTGGTCCTGATTGTGGATCCTTAATACTTGAACTCTCTCTTTCTGGATGCTCACAGTATTTTTTCTTTTACCTGTAAGGTTTGGATTTTGACTCTGATATTCTTGGGAGTTTCATTGTAGTATTTCTTTCAAGGAGTGACTGGTAAATTCTTTTTATTTTCATTTTGCTCTCTGGTTCTAATATATCATGTATTTATATTTTCATATTGTATTTTAGTAATCTTTAAAATATAATATCCACAAACATTTTAAATTCTGAATTTCAGATAGTCCAATGTTTCTTAAAATAGCTCTTATTAAGGTTTTCCAGGTCAGTTCCTTTTTGAGATAACATCTTTTCTTCTATTTAGTTTGGTTTTTTTTTTACTTTGAATATTTCTTGTTTTCCTATTAACTTCTCTTTGGTTTATTCTAATTTTCAAGGAATCTGTTACTTGGGTAAGGTTTTATAACTTTTGTATTGAACTTATAAGTCTTCTTATAAGCCATGCTTCTTATAAATCTTTCTTTCAGCACCACCATTTATTTCCCAATTTTGAACTTTTAAAAACATCCCTTGATTAATTTTTTTCCAGAAATTCTAGTTAACTTTGTGCTAAAGTTATATTTTCTTAAGAAATTGCTAATAGATATTGTGGAACATTCTCTTGAGTTTGTACCTTTGCACCCTTGTTTTAATGATATCTCTTTATCATGAGTGTCATTGTTTGTTTGTTTGTTTTCTCATTCTTCCAACCTTCCTGAATTGGGACTCTGTGTTAGGGTCAGACTCTGTCCACTTCTGGAAGGGGTATTGGAACTTTGTATGGTCCTAGTTTGTATCATCTGGGGTCCTGCCATTATGTTTTTAAAGTACCGAGTACTGTATTCTTCATAGATCTCAGGTTTGGCTTAGACCAGGCTGCCACAAACTTTTATTGTGTCCCAAATGCTTTGCTTTAATTGCTATCCTCATGGACTGAGTCTGAGGAAGTAGACTGTAGCTTTGGTTTGGGCAACATAATTTCTGCCTTGCCCCTAGATAAGGGTAGAGTGGACAGTTGCCAACCCTAGTCCTTGTCCACTAGTTAGCACTGTTTGCAATATAAACAAAAGAGATAAAGTTAAACTTCTGTTCTTCATCCCTTGTATTATCACTTGACCATGGGATTAGTCTGAGATCTTTCTGTGAAGTCAGAGCACCAGAGTATCTGTGGCTTGAATCATCGTGATGTTCTGGATTCAGAGAAACAGAGATGCTCACATACTCCTTGTTTGTACCCACAAGCTGAGGTGATGAAGGTCTGTACCAGCATGGTGGCAGTGTCAGAGAAGAGAAGTAGGAATATTTAAGAGATGTTCCAAAGCTGAAACTGGCAGGCCTTTACAACTGATTGACATAGAGAGGGTTGGGTGAGGGATAGTGAGAAGTTAAGGGTGGCACCTAAATTGAGAGTCTAGAGAACTGATATGATGGTAAAATAGGTAAAGTGGGAAGAGGGGAGGGTTTAGGAAGAAAGATAATGAGTTCTGCTTTGGACATATTGTGTTTAAGATTTCTACTGGACAACCAGTTTGAGATGTCTGAAGGAGATACATGATTGGAGGTCAGCAGAGAGATTAGGGCAGCATAGGTAGATTTGAATGTTCTTAGCAGAGAGGTGATAATTAAATGCATGGGAGCTGATGAGATCACCGAGTGAAGTATTATAGAGAAAGAAGAGAAAAAGGCCCAGAAGAGAATGTGGAACACTTAGGATTAGAATGCATGATGTGGATGATGATTCAGCAAAGGAGATGAGGAGTGGTCTGATAGGAAGGAAGAGAATCAGGAGACAGTGGTGTCCCCAAACCTAGAGATAAGAGAGTTTCAAAAAAGAGAGTGATCAACAGTGTCAGAGGATGCAGAGAAGTAGAGAAGAATGAGGACTGAGAAAAGGCCATTGGATTTGGTAAATAGGATATCAATGGTAACTTTGGAAAGAGCAGTTTTGGTGCAATGATGAGGTCAGAAGCCAGATTGTAAGAATGAGAGGAGAAAAAATGAAGACACCTACTAGCCTTTTCAATTAGGCACAAAGGGCAGAAGAGATACAGAACAATAGTTAGCTGGGATGGAAGGATCAAGTGAAGGTTTATTCAGGATAGAGAAAACGTTGGCGTGTTTGTAGGCAGCAAAGAAGGACCCAGTAGAAAGGGAGAGATTGAAAATAAGTGATAGAATTAATTTACTTATTCAGTACCATACCAATCAAACTACCAAAAATTATTTTACAGAGCTAGAAAAATAATAATAAAATTCATCTGGGAAAACAAAAGAATATTAAGTAAGCCAATGAAAAAATTGTGAAGGAAGGTAGCTTAGCCATACCAGATCTCAAACTGTATTACAAAGTAGTAATCATCAAAACAATCTTATACTGGCTAAGAAATAGAGTGGTAGATCAGTGTCATAGATTAGGTGCATAATGCACAGTTGTAAATTACTGTAGCGTTCTAGTGTTTCATAAACCCAAAGATCCAAGCATTTGGGACAAGAACTCAGTATTTGATAAAAACTGCTGGGAAACCTGGAAAGCAGTTTGATGGAAACTAAGTATAGACCAATATCTCACACTATATACCAACATAAGATCAAAATGGGTAATTGATTTAGACCAGAGGTGGGGAATCTGAGGCCTCGAGGACACATATGGCCTTCTAGGTACTTGAGTGTGGCCTTGTGACTGAGTCCAAGTTTTACAGAATAAATCCTTTTATTAAGGGGATTTGTTTTGTGAAGTTTGGATTCAGTCAAAGGGCTTCATTTGAGGACCTCTAGGGCCATTTGTAGCCTCAAGGCCACAGGTTCCCCACCCCTGATTTAGGGGCTATACTATAAGCAAATTAGGAGAGGATGGGATAGTTTACCTATCATACCTATGCATAAGAGAAGAATTTAAGACCAAACAAGAGATTTCTATCTCTTATTAGAGGATGTAAAAATGAATTATTTTAATGATATTAAATTTAGTTATTTTATTATATGTATTATTATATATTATATTATTAATTAGTTTTCAATTATCAATTGGTTTTTACAGAAACAAAATCAATGTAGCCAAGAGTTGAAGGAAAGGAGGAAACTAGGAAACAATTTTTACAGCAAGTGTCTCTGATAAAGACCTCATTTCTCAAATGAATTATAGAACAGAATAAAATTTATAAGAATGCAAGGCATTCCCCAATTGATAAATGGCCAAAGATGTGAAGAGACAGTTTTCAGAAGAAGAAATAAAAGCTACTTAAAATCCTGTGAAAAGCACTCTGAATCACTATTGATTAGATAAATGCAAATTAAAACATCTCTGAGGTACCACCTCACACCTATCAGATTTGCTAACATGAAAGAAAAGGAAAATGGCAAATATTAGAGGTGATGTGGGAAAATTAGGACACTAATGCACTGTTAGTAGAGTTGTGAAGTGATCCAACCATTCTGGAGAGCAATTTGGAACTATTCCAAAGGGCTATAAAACTGTGTACACCATTTGACACAGTAATACCACAACTAGATCTGCATCCCATAGAGATTTTTTAAAAAGATTGAGGAAAAGGGCTTATTTGTACAAAAGTATTTATAGCAGCTCTTTGCTGGGGGCAAAGAATTAGAAACTGAGGGGATGCCCATCAATTGGAGAATGGCTGAACAAGTCGTGGTATATGATTGTGATGGAATACTGTTGTGGTATAAGAAATAATGAGCAGAATACTTTCAAAAAAACCTAGAAAGAGTTACATGAACTGATGCAAAGTTAAATGTGGAGAACCAGGAGAACATTGTACACAGCTACAGCAATATTGTGTGATGATTAATTATGAATGACTTAGCTATTCTCAGCAATACAGTGATCTAAGATAATTCAGAAGAACTCATGATGAAAAATATCATACACTTCCAGAGAAAGAACTGATAGAATCAGAATGTAGATCAGAGTATACTTTTTTACTTTCTTTATTTTTCGTTGTGTTTTTGATCTGTGTTTTTTTCTACTATGTGACTAATATGGAAATATATTTTGCATCACTGCATATGTATAGCCTATATCAAATCACTTGCTTTCTCAAGGAGGGTGGAGAGGAGGGAGGGAGAGAGAGAATTCGCAACTCAACATTTTAAGAAACATGTTAATTTTTTACATGTAATTGGAAAAAAAGAAAATATTTTTAAAAAAGAAAATAAATGATAGAGTGGAGATGACAGAGGGGTTTGCCTTGGTAAGGAGTAGGGCCTCCTCTTTATATAAGACGGGGTGCAGGAGGAGACAGTGGCAGGGGCATATGAGTGATATGAAATGAGGAAGTGGGGAAAAGAGGAAACTCGTGGCAAATGCTCTCAATTTTTTCATGTAAATAGGAGGCAAAGTTCTTAGCAGACACGGTTGGGAGAGGAGGAGTCATGGAAGGTTTGAGGAAGAATGAAAAAGTTTGGAAGAGCCTCTGTTGAGAATGAGACAGTGAGTTGATAAGTGAGGTATAGTAGTATTATCTAGAAGCAGTGAGGTCCCATTTGAAGTTGTGTAATCAATTTGTACTAGAGTAGGTTGAGAATGGCTATTTGATTTCTTCCACCTTCATTCAGAAGTGTGTGTATAGGAGCAAAGGCAATTTCTTTTCTTTCTTTCTTTTTTTTTGGGTTAGGCAATGGGATTAAGTGACTTGCCCAGGGTCACACAGCTAGTAAGAGTCAAGGGTCTGAGGCTGGATTTGAACTCAGGTCCTCCTGACTCCAAGGCCAGAGTTCTATCTACTGCACCACTTAGCTGCCTCCTTTTTTGTTTTGTTTTTAGGAGCGAAGACAATTGATGGTAGGATTGATCCAAGGCTGAGGCTTGATAGAGCACAATGAGCAATGTGATAAAGGCGCCAGGGACTCAAGGGAAGAAGCCAGTATACAGTTGAATTGGTTTACTTAGGGGTCAAGATGGGAAAAAGAAAAGAGAGTGGCTAGTGCTGGGATGTTGGCCTGGGAGAGAAATATGGGGTCAAGGAATTGGAGATTATTGTGTGGAAAAAGAGTAGGGTTTGGTGCGGGAAGGTCAAAGTAAAAGTAGAAAGCCAGTAGATTAGGGTCAGATAAGGCATTCTTGAACGTGGAAGTGGTGCATTTCTGGGTGATGGCAAGATCACGGGTATGACCGTGTGACTCAGGTAGGGTGGAAGAGTAATTCGTGGGAAGTGAATAGGTTGAGAAACTGAGGTTTAGACTCCCTCACACTGTTTGAGAGAATCAATATATACGTGGAAGTTCCCTGGTATGAGGGCAGGAGTTGTGGAGGAGAGAAAAGTGATGAGCCAGGTAACATATTCATTGAGAAAGGAAGAGAGTCTCCTGGAGATCTGCAGACAACAGCTACCAGGATTTTGACTGGATGGTAGATTAACTTGCATGAACCTCAAATAAGGAGATGTTACTGAGTGATGGAGGCAGAGGGGGAATCTAGAAGTTACAATGGGGAGCAAGGAACATTAAAACTCTCACCCTCAACCAGTGATCCAAATAAAATGAATGAAGGTGAATCTAGAACTAGAAAAAAGTGGTAAGGAAGACTGTGTCATCAGGGGAACCAGGTCTCAGTGACTGCTAGGTGATTGCTGGGAGAAGAAAAGATTCAGGATGAAGGCAACTCTGTTGCTTATGAAACAGACATTCCAGAGGGCACAGTGTTTTGTTGGAATTTTGGGGTGGCAGGTTTAAAGGGGGTGGGAATAAGGAACTGGGTGGTGGGATATGGGGAATTCAGGATCCCTGGAATGTGCAAGGGATGACCAGTTTGAGAATGCTCACCATTGAATGGAAGGTGCCATTTTTCTTTCCAGAGGAGGCTGGAAATTAGGGAGGAGATTGTGTAGGAAGAGTTGGAAGGGAAATCTGTACAGCAAGAGATGAAAGTCCTGTTCCCTACCAACTTTCATCTTCTTCTTCCTTCAGTGGACAGAAGTAGGTGCCTAGCAGTCCCGTCTCCTCCTTGATACTCAATTCTTTCTGGCTTTTCAGGACATCATTCTCTTGTGGTTCTCCTCCTACCATTCCTTCTCTGTCTCCTTTTCCATATCCTCCTGAAGATCACACCCTCTAACTGGGGGTATCCCTCAGGGTTTTGTCCAGGGCCGTCTTCTCTTCTACCTCTATACTGCTTCACTTGGTGATCTTATCAGCTTCCCTAGATTTAGTTACCATGTCCATGCTGATGATTCTCATGGCTACCTATCCTGCCCCAACTTCTCTGCTGACTCCAGTTACACATCTCCAACTGGGTATCCAGTAGACATCTTAAAGTCAATACATCCAAAATGGAGCTCATTATCTTGCCCCCTAAACCCTCTCCACCTTCTACCTTCCCTATTATTGTATAGAGCAGTAGCATCCTGCCAGTCTGTCAGGCTCACAACCTGGACTGTTCACTATCTCACCCCCTGTATCCAATCTGCTGCCAAGGTCTATTGATTTTACCATCGCAACAATCCTTCTTTTCTCTGGCACTGCCACCATTCTAGTGCAGGCCCTCATCACCTCAACCTGGATTATTGCAATAGCATTCTGGTGGATCCTCCTGCTTCAAGTCTTTCCCCATTCCAATCTATCCTTCATTTAACCACCAAAGTGATTCTCCTAAAGCATAGGTCCAATTATGTCACTCCCTTATAAATAAGACCCAGTAGTTCCCTATTGTACCCAGGAGCAAATATAGAATGTTCTGTATGTCATTCAAGGTCCTTCAGAGCACATAACTTAGTCCCCTTCTACCTTGGCAGTTTTCTTACACCTTCCTCCTTGACATGTACTCTTTCATCTCAGTGACATTGACCTGGTTGTTCCATGAACAAAACATTACATCTCTAGGCTCCAGACATTTTCTCTGGCTTTAAGAGAGGACATGTAGAATTAGAGACTCTTTTCAGGGAGAGGTTCCTGAAGAGAGAGTAATGGAAGAATGCCAAGAGGCAGGGGAGCCAATGCCGTGAATGTGTACCTATTTCTAGCCTGCCTTGGATGATATTGGGCTCACATACTTTCTCTCTCTCTCTCTTTCTCTCTCTCTCTCTCTCTCTCTCTCTCTCTCTCTCTCTCTCTCTTTCTCTCTCTTTCACACACAAACACACATATGCCTAGAGGAGAGGGGGAAAGAGAGAAGGAGAGAGACAGAGAGAGCCAATTCACTGTGAGCATTGGTACATCTCATCAGTACCCTTTGTCTCTCTGATTAGGCCCTTTGAATGGAGGACAGAGCCAAGAGCTCCAGGGCCTGTATTTAAAGAGGGGTCTCAGCACAGTTTTTCTGCTCGTTTCCCACCAGCTACAATAATTTTTAGATTTCTTTGGAACTCTTCATCATGCCCCTCCCATAGTATCTACTTCCTCCTCCTCCTCACCTTTTCATGTCTGCCCATGTGTCTTCCCCTCTTTCAGTGCCTTACCATGTTATATTTTAAGCTCCTTGAGGTAAGAGAATCTCTTTGTTTTTATTTTTATTTGTATCTTCAGTACTTAGCACAGTACTTGGCACTAATAGGTGCTTAACCAATGTTTATTGACTACTATGTTATGTTATGTATGTTATAGTCTCATCTATATAGCTTTTCTGATTTCTGGTTGCTACTAGCTTGGAAAAATAGATTTATTTGCAGTTCACTATGTGGGATGGTCTTTTTTTTAACTGGCATTTGATGGAAAGGGATTCAAACTTTTGGATATATGGCTTGGGGCACTCTTTCCACATTAAAGGGGTAGCAACCAAGAGAGCATGTTGAACCTGAAAATTATCACCCTTACACTAGCAATATTTAGAAGGGTGAATATAGCCCAGTAACTCCTTTCTGAGGAAAGCAGAATGGCCATCATTGTGCCCCTCCAGATGCCAATTTCCTGTTCCCCTCCTGGCAGAAATAAAAGCCTCCATTGGCAAAAGGTGAGTAGAGAAGACCCCAGAGATATCTATTCATCTCTCCCTGTAAACTCTATCTAGAGTTTGTCTATCTAGACAAACATACATAAACTACATAGGTGCCCAAAGGGCACACGTGCGCACACACATGCACTACCTATAATCTCTACCCCGACTCTCTCTCTTTCGTGGCCCCACATGTATAGTGAGAGTCTCTGCATGGTGAGGACACTGTCCTTTTGTGTGACTTGAAGGGTGGCAGACTAGATATCTCTATATCCTTCTCCTGCAACCCTTCTCTAAGGGAAACTTTCATTCCTGCCAAGAGAAGAAGCAGGAAATTGGGGCCAGAGACCACCATTCTGCTCTCCTCAGAGAGGATACTGGGCTAGAAGTATATCTATCCACTCCCTTAAATATTATTAATCTAGAGGATATCAAGTTTAAGCTAACTTTTGATCACTTTATCATTTTGACGGAAAGAGGGGAACCTCAAGTTCCATATCCAAAACTTGACACCTTTCCCCACCAATACCAGTTCTACAGTGAGCACACATAGCAAATAGCAGAGAAACACATTTATTCAAATCAGTAGTAAAACAGAAAACAGAAAAGTTGTGTATAGAAGAATATCTATCAGACAGTACAGAGTGAAGGAGCTCTCCTGTTAGGAGTGAGATAACTCAGCTAATTAAAGAGAGAGGGTCCTAGATCTCAAATTCCTTGAAGTTTTTAGAGGATCAGCCTGGGAATAAGGACATAATGGAGACTGTCCACTTCTCTCTTATCTTTCCAGAGTCTTTTTCTTTAGCAGTCTGAAGTGGGGTTGTTCTCTTCCATCTCTCTTGAAACTAGAAACCAACTCGATGCTCAGAAGAAACTTAAAGGTTGACCAGTACCAAAGTGGGGACTGGTCTTGAAGAGTTCCAAAGAGGAATTGCCACTAGAAGAGTCTCTGCTGGAGGAATGTCTGAGAACTGAAGCTGGCACCTCTCACCAACTCTACTCGGTGCCTCGTATAGTTCAGGGCATTCATCTGCACCAATAAGGAAAGAATCCATTCCAGTGGGCTTTGGGACAGGGGTTACATCTTCCTCTTTCTCATATTAGTCACAGTTGTGAAAGAAGAAACAGATCAAAAGGAAAAAAATGATGGGAAAGAATAAAGAGAATATAGAATAAAGTTCTAGGTTTCCATGTATACCTTCTCCCCAACACTTTCCAGCTTGTGCATTGTCTTTGCTCATTAGACTGTAATCTCCTTGAAGAAAGGGGTTTTCTCTCTCTCTCTCTCTCTATACATATATATATGTATGTATGTGTATATATGTATATATGCTTATACATATATATGTATGTACATGTATATATGTGTGTGTGTGTATATATATATATAAAATCTCTATCTTTCTATATAGCTATTCAATATAACTCTATCTCTATCTATTTCCATGCCTAGGCACCACAAAAAGAGCTACTATAAATATTTTGTAAATATGATTCCTTTTTTCTCTTTCTTTGATCTCTTTGGTGTATAGACCTAATAGTGTTATTAATGGATCAAAGGGTATACGCAGTTGAATAACCCTGTGGGCATAGTTCCAAATTGCTTTCCAGAATGATTGGACTAGTTCACAGCTCCACCAGCAGCACATTAATGTACCTTTTTTTCCCTACATGCCATCTAGCATTTGTCACTTTCCTTTTTTGTTACCTTAGCCAATCTGATAAGTATAATGTGGTACCTCAAAATTGTTTTAGTAGATTAATCTAATTATTAGTGATGTAGAGAATTTTTAATGTGATTATTAATAGCTTTGGGCTATATTCACCCTTCTAAATATTGCTAGTGTAAGGGTGATAATTTTCAGGTTCAACATGCTCTGTTGGTTGCTACCCCTTTAATGTGGAAAGAGTGCCCCAATTATTAATAGCTTACAATAGCTTTGATTTCTTCCTCTGAAAACTGTCTGTTCATATTCTTTAACCATTTTTCAATCTGAAAATATATCTTACCCTTGTAAGTTTGACTCTGTTCTCTATATGTTTGAGAACTAAGACCTTATCAGAGAAAATTGCTACAAAGGTTTCCTCCTTCCCCCTCCCTCAGTTTTCTGTTTTTCTTCCAATTTTAACCACATTGGTTTTGTTTGTACACAATGTTTTTAATTATATGTAATAAAATTTATTCTACTTCCTGTGAATCCCTCTATATCTTGTTTGATAATGAATTCATCCCCCATCAAGAGATCTAACAGGTAATTCTTCCATGTTCCAGGAATATGCTTCACACTTTATGTCTAAATCATATACCAATTTTGAACTTATTTGGGTATATACTTTGAGGTGTTGGTCTATGCCTGGTTTCTGCTTGTTTTACAGTTTTCTTCACAATTTTTGTCAAAGAGTGAGTTTTTGCCTCAGTAACTGGGATCTTTGGGTTTATCAAACAGTAGCTCCCTGTACTCATTTGCTTCTGCATCTTGTGTCACCTAATATTTTCCACTGAGCAATATCTCTATTTCTTACCCTGTACCAAATAGTTTTGATTATTGCAGTTTTGTAATATAGTTTGAGATCTACTACTACTAGTCCCACTCTCCCCTTTTATTAATTCCCTTGAGATTTCTGACCTTTTATTTCTTCACATTAATTTTGTGATTTTTTTCCTAACTCTCTAAAGTAATTCTTTAGTAGTTTGGTATGGCACTGAATAAGTCAATTTAGGAAATATCATTATTATTATGCTGGCTTGGCCTACCAATGAGCAATTAATATTTTTCCAGTTTTTTTGCTATATTTTTATTTGTGTGAAAATGTTTTGTAATTGTGTTCACATAGTTCCTGTGTATATCTTGGCAGGTAAAACTCTCAAGTATTTTATACTGTCTGTAATTTTTTTTTACTTTTAATAGTATTTTATTTTTTCCCAGTTACATGTCAAGAAAATTTTTAGCATTCATTTTACGAGATTTTGAGTTCCAAATTTTTCTCCCTGTCTCCCTCCCTTTCCCTTTTCTGAAAATGGTAGGCAGTTTGATATAGGTTATACATGTGCTATCATGTAAAAAATTTTCCATATCAGTCACACTTGTGAAAGAAGAAATAGATCAAAAAGAAAAAAATGACAAGAAAGAATAAAGTAAGTGAAAAAAATATGCTTCAAACTGTATTCAGAACCCATCAGTTCTTTATCTGGATATGGATAACATTTTCTTTCATGAGTCCTTTGTACTTGTCTTAGATCACTGTGTTCCTCAGAAGAGCTGAGTATTCATAGTTAATCATCACAAAATGTTGCTGATACTGTGTATAATGTTTTCCTGGTTCTACCCATTTCACTTTGCATCAGTTCGTACAAGTCTTTCCAGGATTTTCTGAAATCTGCCTGTTCACCATTTCTTATTGCACAATACTGTTCTATTACATTCATATACCAGAGCTTGTTCATCCATTCTACAACTGATGGGCATCACCTTAGTTTCTAATATTTTGTAATGACAAAAAAGGGTTACTATAAATATTTTTGCACACGTAGGTCCTTTTCCCTTTTTTATGATCTCTTCAGCATACCGACCTAGCAGTGGTATTGCTGGATCAAAGGGTATGCACAGTTTTGTTGCCTTTTGGGCATAGTTCCAAATTGCTCTCCAGAATAGTTGGATTACTTCACAACTCCACCAGCAATGCATCAGTGTACCAATTTTCCCACATTCTCTCCAACATTTATCATTTTCCTTTTTTGTAATATTAACCAATCTGATACATGTGAGCTGGTACCTCAGAGTTGTTTGAATTTGCATTTCTCTAATCAAAAATGATTTAGAGCACTTTTTCATATGACTATAGATAGCTTTGATTTCTTTATCTGAAAACTGCCTGCTCATATCCTTTGACCATTTATCAATTGGGGAATGGCTTGTATTCTTATAAATTTGACTTAATTCTCTATATAGTTTAGAAATGAGTTTATTTTATACTTGTTGCTTATAAATTCACCTTTTTTTCTACTTTTGATACTGCTAAATTGGTTTTATTCTTTCTCTTTTTAAAAATCAAAACCAACAGTACTTTATTTATTTTATTGTTTTCCCACAAACAGTTCCTAGTTTCGTTTCTTAATTCAGTAGTTTTAAACTTTCAATTTTGTTTATTTCTCCTTTGATTTTTTGGGATTTTTATTTTGGTGTTTAATTGGGGTTTTTAATTTGTTAGTTTTCTAATTTTTTAAGTTGCATGCCCAGTTAATTGATTTGCTCTTTCTTTCACTAATGTAAATATTTAGACATAAAAAATTTTCCCTAAGAACTACTTTGTCTATACCCACAAATTTTATTGTTATCTCATTATTAATACCATTTTTTAAAATTTTTGCTAAGCAATGAGGTTAAATGACTTGCCCAGGGCCACACAGCTGTTAAGTGTTATGTGTCTGCGGTCAGATTTGAACTCAGGTCCTCCTGAATCCAGGGCCAGTTCTCTATCCACTGCACCACCTAGCTGCCCCTTATTGATTGTTTCCATGATTTGTTCCTTGTCCCACCCATTCTTTAGGATTAATTTAGTTTCTAAATAATTTTTTTTTTGTTTTAGGTAATTGGGGTTAAGTGACTTGCCCAGGATCACACAGCTATTAAGTGTCAAGTGTTTGGTCTGAGGCTGGATTTGAACTCAGGTCCTCCTGACTTCAGGGCCGGTGCTCTATCCACTGGGCCACCTAGCTGCCCCAGTTTCTAAATAATTTTAATCTATGTTTGAAAAGCCCTTTATTGATTGTAATTTTTATTGCACTGTGGTCAGAAAAAATACATTTTACATTTCTTTTCTTTATTTGCTTGTGAGATATTTTTGTCATAAATGGTCAATTTTGTAAAGGTGTCATGCACAGCTGATAAATATGTATAGTCTTTTCTGTTCCCATTCAGTATTTTCTAGAGGTCTTTCATATCTTTTATAACATTTTATTCATCTCTTTAGCTTCTTTCTTGTTTATTTTGTGGTTAAATTTAACTAGGTCTGAGAGGGTCAGTTAATTTTTTCAGTATTTTAATATCTTTTCTTTTTTCTCTTTACTATTGTAAAAGTAAATAGTTGAATTTCTCGAACTACTTTTTCCCATGAGTTTTACTACTTACTACTGGCATAATCTTCCTATTAATAAATTGGATAATTTTCAGAGGCTGTAGAGGTAATGAGTCTCTCTATACATTCCTCTTCATTTAGTAGCAAATTCTAAGTAGGTGGTTGGTTTGAAGTAATTTAACTGTCACGCCAGGGAAGGGAAGTGACAACTCAACAAAATATTTGTACATCTTAACAAAATTTATCGAAGGATTTTTTTTGTATAACTGTGGGGAACATTTTTGTCTAGGAGGATTCCTTTTCCTGTACCAACTTTTATCATCACTGTCATGTTAAATACCAACATCCCAGGATGAGCTCACTCCAAGTGCCTTTGCTTTTCTTTTTCATGTTCTCTAGAGGTTATTTTGATGTTTCTCTTTGATGTAATTATTAAAAAACACAGATAGAACTAGGTAGAGACAAGGCCAGTGTAGGAAAGCAAGTACTTTTGCTCTCTAAGTCATTGGTTTTCTTCTTAATCAGGCAGGGCTTTGGTAAGTCTGGATAATTGATTTGGATATGTAATCCAATCACTCATTCTCTTGAGCCTGTTTTCAACTTGTAAGGAAGCTACATATTTTCAGTAAACAGGTTAACATTCACTCATGATTATTGCAGAGTATTTAATTTATTAAAATATTTTGCATTTGTGAGGTAGGCTGAACAAACATGACAGAGCCATAGAGGTTACTCATTACAGTAACTAATACCCATCCACATATGAAATACAAACAAATGACCATCATTTAAGTTTAACAAATTTAGAAAACAGAAACTTATTCAGCACCACCTCATCACTTTTCTTGTTTAGGAGATAAAAAAATTGATGGAATTTTTAAAGTAATTTGAACTTTCTAAAAAAAAAGTCATCTTATAAAATAACATCATTTAACACAATTGATATTCTTTAAGAAATTTGGAGTATACAATACTGCATCCCATCCCAATATATTTAAAATACATACTCTATGTGTTAGAGAAAGAAACATAATTTGGTGATGTAGTTAATTCTTTATTTGTGCTGACAGAAAAATAATAATACGTACATGTGGGAGATATATGTTCATTGAGCCTGTAGAAGGCATCTTTGCTAATCTACTTATTATTAATGGAGGATCAGCATGGGATAGTAGTAAAGTTCTTATCCTGACATATACTGTGTGTTGTCTTGGTAAACTCTCTTAACTTCTTAGCTCTCTAGGTAATTCTCTAAGACCGTAAGTGGCAGCACAATTTTTGATACACATTTAAGGGGTTTCCACACTATCAATTATGGTCTTCCACTGAGTAATCCCAAAGGCCATGACTACAGGGTGTCAAAAAGCAAGGAGATGACTTCATGCTACCTCCTGGCGGTGGCCAATTAAGGAACTTTTCTCCAACACAACCACACATACTCCCTCTCATTCATTTTTGAAAACACTCCCCTAGTCTGTTCCTTGCTGTAGCTGATCTATTTTAGATGTGCAAGCTCCAAACCCCCCAGGGCGGATTGTAACTGAGGTACCTATTGTGGCTGTGTGGATGATGTTGAGAACATACTTTCCCTGACAGCTTACCCATAACTTGCAGATCATCTTGTGATTGCAACAGACATCACTTCACAGGGAGAACTTTGTGTCCCTTAGCTGGTGAGTAAGAATTCCACTAATCCCTTTCTAATTTTTGGTGGGACAGAATGAGCCACATAAAATCAGTAAAATCAAAATTTGTAGATCTCATTGCATTATCTTTTCTCCTAAACCCACCTCTCCTCCAGACATCCCTATTTCTACTGTGGGCACCACTACTTTCTAGTCTCCTAGATTCTCAATTTCTTTGTAATTCTTGACTCCTCATTTCACTAAAACTGCTTTTTCCCATGTAAACTTTCTCCAGTCCTCATCATTCTTGCCTTCTCTGTAGCACTGTTAACTGTTAACTGTTAACCTCCACCTCTGTTATACTTACTCTCTCCTTTCTGAGTTGCTGAAAACAATGTAAGTGAAACACTCCAAAAATTTGTATCTATACACTTTAAAAACTTGGAAACAAGTTTTGGGGAAAATAATTTTTAATCTACTTAAAAATCTTCCAAATGAGATTTTCCAGCAGGTTTTGCACCTATTTAAAAAAACATATGGGGCAGCTACGTGACACAGTGGATAGAGCTCCAGCCTTGGAGTCAGGAGGACCTGAGTTCAAATGCGGCCTCAGACACTTGACACTTACTAGCTGTGTGACCCTGGGAAAGTCACTTAACCCCAGTTGCCTAAGCAAAACAAACACAAAAAAAACTATAAAAATGTAACATCTTCCAATTAGTTTGTAAGAATGATTGGTTGATGTGCCGGTTGTGCCGTGCACTCTCCTCCTATAAGGAGCAGGCTGCCAGAGTCATACTTACCAGTCTTCGGTGCCCACCTGGATAAACACAGAGACGAGCCGATCAGGAGGTGCCAACACTGGAGCTTTATTCAGAGGCCATCACAGCAAGGCCAAGCAGGAAGGCCAGAGCAAGAGAGCAGGAGCAAAAGAGAGAGCTCCGATCTCTACTGTTCCTTAAGTACCTACTTAGCCCCTCCTCCTCAGCCCGCCTACTAGTCATTGATTGTAGGATCAGATACCGGAAGGGGATGTCTGGGTTTAGCGCACCAAGGGAGAGGAAGTGACGCAGGAGGCTAGGACCAGATACAGGAAGGAGACATTTGGGGTTAGTGCATAGACAAAGGGAAAGTACGTGAGCCAGGAAGTCAGGCCCAGATACCGGGAGGTGGCATCTGGGGTCAGTGCTACACAAAGGGAAAGTACGTGACCCAGGAAGTCAGGAAGGAGACGTCTGGGGTTGACGTTGCACCTAGGGAGAGGACTAGACAAAGGGAACTTGTTCTCTGTCATCCCACTCCCACGTGGCACAGCCCCCTGCCTCAGGAGCACGTGCTCCGGCTACTACCTTGTATCCTATTCCTTCCCCAGCTTATCACAGCTCCACATAGCACTGCCCACTGCCTCCGGAGCATGAGCTCCGGTTACTTCTCCATATCCAGTTCCCATCCCAGTTCACCACAACTCCGCCTAGCACAGCCCCTGCCTCAGGAGCGTAAGCTCCGGTTACTTCCTAATATCTTGTTCCTACCCCATCTTGCCTTGGCAGTAGCCAACACCAGACAATCCCTCACAGGTTGATATCAGGAAAGATAGAAATATACTAGCTAAACTTCAACAAAAACATTTGTATTTGAAAGTACAACCAATGATATACTTCTTCAATTTGGATCTATGAATCTTTGTAGTATCTTTTTCAGCTAGAGGACTGCAAATTTGGGAACGGTGAATCCAGGTCCCTGAGAGATAATTATTCTTGGGGAAAGGGGAAAGTGCCTTCCTGTCTTTCCCCACTTCCTCCCTTGACTATGTCACTAAAGAGACTGGAGACAATATATCTAGCTGGGAATAGAGAGGGACGTGTCAAGAACAAATAGAAATTCTCCTGGAAAGGACAAATAAATATTTTGTGAAAATGAGTATAGCAGAATTGACTAGGTTACTGCCTTGTGAACTTCAAAAAGTCAGAAAACCTAAAAGTCCTGTACAGTCAGTGGAGAGTTGAAGGGAGGGGTGAGAGAGGAGGGCAATTTCTTCTCTCAAGAGTGATTCCAGCTCAGAATCTTGTAATTCTCACCTCATGAATTTGGAGTCTTTGTCTATTCAACTGACTGCCTTTGAACTAGCTTGTTGTTTTTATATATAGTCCAAGAGGCATGATTAAATCTTCTACAACCAACATAAGATATTTGTTATATGGTATCATCTGACATTATCTAATGATCCAAAGCCCATATGATATTTTCACATTGATTACAGACTTGGTCACACTTGGTTTACTTTTGATTAATTGATTCAAGTGAGATATCTAGGCCTTCTGTGAATAATTGGGTTTGGAGTGGATCCTTCCCTTTTATATAAATAAGTAAATATACATCTACTTGAAGACTGCACTCAAAAATTGCTTATGGAAAGGAGAAATACTGAAAAAAAAAACCCTCTATACCCATGAAATCCCAAGGCCAACAAATAGTTGCCCACTAGTAAAAGAGCTACTATTAACTAAATGTTAAATATTTTCAAGACAATGTAAGGTAAAAAAGAAAACAGTGGGCAAGAAATGTAATTACCTTTTAAGGTTTGTTGTGAACATATTAGAAATTACAATTGACAAGGAAAGAATATGTATTGGGACAAAGAACATGTCTAGTTCCTCTCTTTCTTCCTCTGGTCAAAGAGTACTTAAATATTGTTTATTACAAAGTTTTCACTTTGCATAATTAAATGTTTTTGATATTCAAGTCACCAAGAAAACTCTTTGATTCTTTAAAATGAATGACTGATTTCCCAGCCCAGTGCCCTTCTTATTTCTTTCCCGCTTCTCCTTCACCTCATTTACTTCTCTTACATAAGTGAGTGCAAAAATCCTATCTGGAGCAAGAGTATGAGCAATAAATCTACCTTCAGTTGTGTCTCATGCTGTGTGTGAGTGTTCTGACTCCTCTACTTCACATGCACTGACACATGCACACTCCTTGTAGCTAGCAAAATAGGCAAAAGACAATGAGAGCTTGTGTTTGGTGGAAAAGCTTGTTGGCCCCGTTTCAGACTTCCAGAGTTTGGCCTTTGAAAAACAACAAAGTGAGTGATAAAAATAACTCTTGTAACTTCGAAAAGATTTAGTAGTTTCCAAAATTAAATGTTTATTCAAGAAACTATAATCAGTTGATTCAAAAAAAAATTTGTTTTCATTTAAAGTTAAGAGTTTGGATTTTCTTTTCAAAAATGAAATCCTGTCTTCTCCTGTACCTAATTATATATAATATGCTGCCTGTGTATGACTATTTGAATTTATTCATCTTCTTTCCAAAAGGTAGTCCTAGAGAATACTGTGTCCACAGTTTCTTCCACTACTTTTTTCTTTTTCTTTATTTTTTTCAATAAGAAATGGGAGAGGTGATGATTTATTCCACACATGCTACACTCAACCACAAAGAAAACAGAATCAGTGTTGAATTTTGAGAGAGTCCGTGACATACCCCTGTGAGCAAATTGATTATTTACCTAAGAAATCTGATCTCTTAAATTAAAATCCTAGATCAGGGAGGACTCAAGTACTGGTAAAAAATTTATCTCAGAAGGCAAAGTTAAAGGTTCTGGATCAGGTTGGGGACATGCACTGGGAAGACTTTAGCCAGGTGTGGCCAGGGGTCTGGAATTCCATATCTCTGATCCTGTGGCCTCTGGATAAGCATAATGAATCTACTTAGTGCCTGTCTTATATCATTCCACATGTACTTCACCCTATGCATTTGGTTCTACCTCACTTGGCTTCCAGAGCAAAGAGGAAATTGACAAAACATCACTCTGACCAAGAGTCAGCTTCATGTTTGCTTTATGGTACCCACTCCTCATTCTTGGCCACCCTGATAGTCTCCCTTCCTTCTTATTAAAACCTGTTTTTAGGGGAAGATCTGAGTCATTCTTTGATATCTTGATGTTAGATTGTCATTGTGCTACCTCTTTTGGTATGTTGGTATCGTTAACTTTAAGTGAGGTAGGTGGGAGATGTGAAAAAAATGAATTATCTTTGGGTAAGAGGCTGTTTCCTGTTACGATGGAGTTCACTTTTTAATGACTTTTTTCATTTTTTCTTTTCTTTTTAATTTATTGAATAAAATAAGCAGCATTTCTATAACATAGTATAATAAAAAAGATGATTGCACACGAAACTGCAAATCTCTTTTCTACAACTTGCTATTCCTTTTAAATATATAATTATGTTTTTATGTAAATTTCTTTTTTCCTTTTTTTCTTCCCTTCCCCCCTCCCAGAGATGACACAAATATGTATGTTTATATGTAAAATCATTCTATACACATTTCTATTTACTAGTTCTTTGGATGTAGATAGTATCTTTCTTCATAGGTCATTTGTAGTTAATATGGGTATTTGTAATAGTTGAAATTACTTATTCTCTCAAAGTTGTTTTTAAAACAATATTGCTGTTACTGTATACAACATCCTCTTGATTCTGCTCATGTCATTCTTCATTATTTCCTGCAAATGTATCCATGTTTTTCTAAGACCATCGAGCTCATCATTTCTTATAGCACAGTAGTATTCCATCACAATCATATTCCACAACTTGTCAGCCTACATATATTATATATATATATATACACATATATATGTATATATCTATCTATCTTTATACACACATATATTTTAAAGCCAGGAAACCAAGCTGTCCCTGATGTATAAGTATTTATTTTGTGTTAAATCTGGTTGCACACATTGTGATGGAGTTTTCAAACCTTACCTACAATACACCAATGTCTTGTT
Organism: Vombatus ursinus; assembly: GCF_900497805.2. Taxonomy (NCBI): domain Eukaryota; kingdom Metazoa; phylum Chordata; class Mammalia; order Diprotodontia; family Vombatidae; genus Vombatus; species Vombatus ursinus. The sequence goes on along the minus strand of NW_020954587.1, from coordinate 20,119,036 downwards.
TCAGTTGTAAAAATGGACATTCTTCTGTAGTGGTGGTGATTTATGGCTATTTGTAAGAATGATTCTCAAAATAGTTGATATTATCTTGAATTCTCCTTAAGATAAAACAATTTCTTCATGTCTAAAGTATTTATTCCTTATTATAATGTTCTCATGTGCCTCTGTCATAGTAGTAAAACCCAAAGTGAATTCTGATCTGGAAACAGCCTTACTGAACCAAGTTAATGAGATTGTGCTCTACTACTGTTTACTATGTGTAGAAGAGAGAATTTCTTCTGTTTCCTTTCTTCATCATCAATTCAATCTAACTCAATTCACCAAACATTTACTGATCATGTTCTATGATAGGTTACGAACATATGAAATTTAACTAAAATTCAGTCCCCGCCCTCAGTGGCCTCAGAATTTTGTAGTGAACAAAAGATACACACACACACACACACACACACACACATACACACACACAACTTTAGTATGAATAGGAATATGTTAAATACAAAATACAAGACAAAAATTCTCCCTCAAGGATTTGAGGAGGGAAAAATCACTCCTAACTGGAGGTTTTTTTTTTAACTTTTAATTTTTTTTTATTTTTAACATGTGTTTTTAAAGCTTTGGGTGACAAATTTTCTCCCTTCCTCCCTCCCCACCCACCCTCATTGAAAAGGCAAGTGTCTCCATACAGGTTATGGATGTGTAGTCATGCAAAACACTTCCATAGTAGTCCTGTTCTGAAAAACTAAGTATATTTCTCTTCATCCTATCCTACCCTCCATTTATTCTACTCTCTCTTTTGACCCTGTCCCTCCTCAGAAGTGTTTGCTTCTGATTATTCCCTCCCTCAATCTGCCCTCCACTCTATCAACCCCCTGCTCTCTTGTCACCTTCCCCCCTTATTTTCCTGTAGGGTAAGGTAGATTTTCATACCCCATTGTGTATGTTATTCCCTCCTTAAACCACATCCAATGAGAATGAGATTCACTCATTCTCTCTCACCTTCCCCTATTTCCCCTCCACTGTAAAAGAAGCCTTTTCTTGTCTGTTTCATGTGAGATATTTTACCTCATTCTACTTCTCCCTTTTTCCTTCTCCCAATATAATCCTCTTTCACCCCTTAATTTCATTTTCCAGATATCACTCCTTCATCTTCAACTCACCCTGTGCCCTCTATCTATCTGTCTGTACATACATATAATTTTTTTCCCTCCCATTACCCTAATACTGACAAAGAACTCATGAGTCACAAATATCATCTTTCTCTGCAGGAATTTAAACAGGTGAACCTTAATAAGTCTCTTATGATTTCTCTTTCCTGTTTATGTCTTCCATATTTCACTTGAGTCTTGTGTTTGAAGGTCAAATTTTATATTCAGCTCTGGTCAGGAATGCTTGAAAGGCCCCTATTTCGTTGAATGACTATTTTTTACCCTGATGGATTATACTCAGTTTTGCTGGGTAGGTGATTCTAGGTTGTAGTCCTAACTCCTTTGCCTTCTGGAATATCATACTCCATGCCCTCCGGACCCTTAATGTAGAAGCTGCTAAATCTTGTGTTATCCTGATTCTGTTTCCACAGTACTTGAATTGTTTTCTTCTGACTGCTTGCAATATCTTCTCCTTGACCTGGGGATTCTGGAATTTGGCTACAACATTCCTAGGAGTTTTCCTTTGGGGATCTCTTTCAGGAGGTGATCGGTGGATTCTTTCAATTTCTATTTTGCCTTCTGGTTCTAAAATATCAGGGCAGTTTTCCTTGATAATTTCTTGAAAGATGATGTCTAGGCTCTTTTTTTGATCATGGCTTTCAGATAGTCCAATAATTTTTAAATTTTCTCTTCTGGATCTATTTTCCAGGTCAGTTGTTTTTCCAATGAGATATTTCACATTCTCTTCTATTTTTTCATTCCTTTGGATTAGTGTTACAGTGCCTTGATTTCTCAAATTGTCCCTAGTTTCCAATTTCTCCATTCTAATTTTTAAGGAAGTATTTTCTTCAGTAATCTTTTGGACTTCCTTTTCCATTTGGCCAGTTTTGCTTTTTAGGACATTCTTCTCCTCATTGGCTTTTTGGACCTCTTTTGCCATTTGGGTTAGGCTATTTTTAAGGTGTTATTTTCTTCAGTATATTTTTGGGTCTCCTTTAGCATCACTCTCAGTTTTTCCTCTACTTCTCTTACTTGCTTCTCAAAATCTTTTTTGAGCTCTTCTATGGCCTGGGACCAATTCATATTTTTCTTGGAGGCTTTGGATGTAGGAGCTTTGACTTCATTGTCTTCTTCTGGTTGTATGTTTTGATCTTCTTTGTCATCAAAGTAAGATAATGTAGTCTGACTCTTTTTGGGGTGCTTGCTCATGATCTCAGCCAGTTACTTGAGTTGTACACTCTTTGTTAAGGTAGGAGTCTATTTCCAGTATGGAGAATGTACTGCCCCAAGCTTCAGGGGTTTTGTGCAGCTGTTTTCAGAGATACTTCTAGGGACCTATAAATTTTCATTTCTTCCAAGGTGCTATGATCAAGGGCGAGGTGTTTACTCCTTTCCTGGCCTGTGCTCTGGTCTATGAGAACTCTTTTCTGTCTTGGAACTGTGAGGAGGGTTTCCTCTCCACAGCTACTACAAGCTCCACCAGTGCTCCTCCTTGCCCCAGGACCACCACCCAGAACTGTGACCCAGATCCAAGCATGGGCAAAGCAAGAGAATCCTGCACCAGCAGAGAGATCCCTGCAATCCCCCTCTGATAAGCCACTTGATTCCCCTTCAGTCTGTGGGCCGGAAGCTCAGGAAGCAGCCGTGGCTCCAAGGAATGGGGCTGGGATCCTGTGCTCCTCTCTCACCGCAGTCACAGACTTTTCCCACTGACGTTCTAAGTTGTCTTTGGCGTTCGTGGGTTGAGAAATCTGGAAACCGCCACAGCTGCCTGGGATTCATTCAGTCCTGTGAGGCCTGCTTCAGGTTCACTGAGGATTGTATTGCCTGCATGCCTACACTGAACTGTGCTCCTCTCCCTGCCCGGCGCAATATACCTTTCTGATCAACCATCCAGGCTGTCTTTGGCTGGAAATTTGTTTCACTCTGTCTTTTTGTGGGTTCTGCTGCTTTAGAATTTGTTTAGAGCCATTTTTTTAGGTATTTGGAGGGGTTTGGGGGAGAGCTCAAGCAAGTCACTGCTTTTACTCTGCCATCTTGGCTCCACCCCCTCCTAACTGGAGTTTTATGAAAGCTACTTGAGGTGAGTCTTGAAGGAAAGATTTTAATAGGTAGTAATAGCAGAAATAACTAAGGTAGGATGCCTGGGTTTTCCCTGAAATTTAGAGGGTGCTAATAGCACTTCGAATCCTTTAGCAGCATGGTCAGAGCTTATCACCTACTTAGCAAAAATAATTTCTTAAAAAAAGGAGTACCAGATGGAATACTGAGGTAATCTCTCTCCACTCTGACTCAATAAAGATTATACTTTGGCTTCTGGCCACAGGCACAGTTTGAATTATTTGACCTTAGAACACAATGTTCTGGTCACATCTCTTCTGACTCGTGATTTCCATTCTATGCATGGGGACAACCTGAACAGAAGCACAGAGGAGAGAGAAGGCAGGATGTTAATGGGGAACAATGAGTTACCAGATTTGATTAAAACATTGCATTTTGAAGAAGAATGTAAGATAAGAGTGAAGATAAGCCTTATAAGGCAAGGCTGAAAAGTTAGGTTAGATCATATTATAGAAGGGCTTGGATGTCAAACTGAGAAATTCACAAGTTATTAAGTAGTCAATGGATGCTTTTTCAATAGATGATTGATATAACAGTGCTTAAGAATTATCACAACAGTGTTTTATTTTAATTTAGTATTTTATTTTCCCCGGTTATATATAAAACAATTTTAACATTAATTTTTAAAACTTTGAGTTCCAAATTCTCTCACTTGCTCCTTCCCCATCCCCCCTCATTGAGAAGGCAAGGAATTTGATATAGATTATACATGAATAGTCATGCAAAACACTTCCATAATAGTCATGTTGTGACAGAAAACATAGACAAAAGGAGTTCAAGAAAAATTTTGATCATTTATCAATTGGGAGATGGCTTTCATTTTTATAAATTTGACTCAGTTCTCTATGTGTAAGAAATGAGGCCTTTATCAGAGAAACTTGCTTCAAAAATTTTTTTTTCACAGTTACTATTGCTAACTATATTTCTTTCCATCCTATCTCCTCCCATGTATTATGTTTGCTCTATCCTTTTACCCTGTCCTTCCTCAAAAATCTTTTGCTTCTGATTACCCCCTCCTGTGATCTGCCCTCCCTTCTATTACCCCCTTTCTCTTATCTCTTTCTCCCCTACTTTTCTGTAGGGTAAGATAGATTTCTATACCCATTTGAGTATGTATGTTATTCCTTTTTGGGCCAATTCTGTGTTTTATTTTAGCCAAAGGGAAAATTAGCTGGTAGAATTAAAGGGAGGTAAATCCCCAGAAAGTATAAGGAAAGATCAGTGACAAGGACATTCCAAGTGGACTGAACTAATTATTTGTTTCTGATTATAGTTTAGCTTCTATTTGTTTCTTTCTGCATTAGGATGTTATAAGAGTGTGAGGTGTGAGAATCATAGAGATATGAAAAATTTGCATGAAAAAAGATAGGAGGATTAAATTAAATATTTAAGTCTTGCTCAGGAGGCCCTGAAATCAAACACTCTGAATATGTATGTCAAAGTGGAAGGTCCGCCACATCAGACAACTGATATGGCCAAGAGACATTCTGAGAGAGAGACAAAAACAGAGAGAAGATAGGACCAAGGATCTGACTTCAAGAAAGTATGGGTTTCAGTTCTTCCTTTCATGCCCCATTTGTATGAGATAATTATACTTTTTAACCTGTTCCTATCCAGTTTTACTTTTTAGAATCATCCTATCATATTCAACACAACCCCAGCCTTTCTTTCAAACTACCCTAATAATTACTTGACTGTCTACTGCTAATAAATATCTTAATAATATCATTTTCATATATAAGAAGTAAACAGTTTGACCTTAATGAGTCCCTTATAATTAGCCTTTAATGTTTTCCTTATATTTCTTCTGGCTCTTTTATGTCAAATTTTCCATTGAGTTCTGATCTTTTTTTTTTCCCTCACAAATACCTGAAAGTCTTTCAGTTCATTAAATATCCATTTGTTTTTTCATTTAGGATTATACTCAGTTTTGCTGGGTAAGTTATTCTTGCTGAAACTCCAGATCTTTTGCTCTTTGAAATATAATGCTCCAAAACCTAGGATCTTTGAAATACTTGGAAAATCCCAAAGATTCAACTAAAAAGTTAGTTGAAACAATAATTTTAGCAAAGGAGTGGGATATAAAATGATTCCACATAAATCATTAACATTCCTATATATCAGAAACAAAACCCTGTAAGAAAATTTAAAATTAACTCTAGACAATATAAAATAACTGAGAGCACAACTACTAAAATACATCCAGGAACTATATGAACAAAATTATTTAAAAAAACCTTTTATACAAATAAAATCAGATCTAAGTAATTGGAGAAATATTCGTTGTTCATGGTTAGACAGGGTCAATATAACAAAAATGACAATTTTACATAAATTAATCTATATATTCAATGCCATTCCAATTAAATTATCAAAATTATTTTACTGAATTAGAAAAATAATAACAAAATTCATTTAGAAGAACACAAAGTCAAGAATATCAAAGGAACTAATAAAAAAATGGAAAGGAAGGAGGTTTAGCAGTACCAGATCTTAAACTATATTATAAGGCAATAATTATCAAAGCTATCTGGTACTGGCTAAGAAATAGAAAGGTAAATCAGTGGAACAGAGTAGACAGAGCCAATTTACAGCAGCAAATGAATATAGTAACCTTGTGTTTGGCAAATATAAAGACCTAAGTTTTGGGCATAAGAATTCATTATTTGGTTAAAAAAAATGTTGAGAAAACTGGAAAATAGTCTGGCAGAAATTGGACAAAGACCAATATCTTACATTATTTATTAAGATAAGATCAACTTAGATGTAAAGAGGGATATTACAAGAAAATTTGAAGAACATGGAACATATTACTTGTCAGACTTATGGATAGACAATTTATGAATAAACCAGAGATAACATTGTGAGGTGTAAAGTAGATAAATTTGATTATGTTAAATTAAAAAGGTCTTGTACAAATAAGATCAAGATCAGAAGGAAAGCAGAAAATTTTTTTGGGGGGAATTCTATAGACAATTTTTCAGATAAAGGTCTTATATCTCAAATATATAAAGAACTTTGTCAAATCTACTAAATCATTCCCCAATTTATAGTAAAAAAATATGACCAGGCAGTTTTCCGATGAAGAAATCAAAGCAATTTCTAGTAATATGAAAAAATGTTCTAAGTCATCAATTAGAGAAATGCAAATTGTAACCTTGAGATATCATTTTATACCTATAATATTGGCTAAAATGATTGAAGGGCAAAGCAACAAATGTTGAAGGAGATGTGGGAAAAAATGGGACATTAATTCACTGTTGGTGGAACTTTGAACCAATCCAGCCTTTTCAGAGAGCAACCTGGATTTATGTCCAAACTCTTATTAAACTACCTATACATTTGGCCCAGCAATACCACTATAAGGTGTGTTTCCAAAGATGACGAGGGAAAAAAGGAAAAGAACCTATATGTTTTTAAAAAATTAAACTAGCTTTCTTTATGTTGACAAAAAATTGAAAATTACAAGGATGCCAATCAATTGGAGAATGGCTAAACAAGATGTGCTATATGATCATGATGGAATACTACTGTGCTACAAGAAACTATGAGCTTGTTGATTATATCAAAACATAGATAGACTTGCATGAAAAATGAGCAGAACCAAGAGAACACTGTATGCAATAACAGCATTATTGTCTTAAAAACAGCTTTTGAGCTAGTAAGTCAATATGATTATGATAAATACCCAAATTAACTACAAAGGACCTATGAAAGAAGATGATATCTGCATCCAGAGAAAGAACTGATAAATAGAAGCATGCATAGAATGAATCTACATAAACACACACACACACACACACACATTTGTGTCTAATGTAGCCATCTCTAGAGTAGTGGGGAAAGATTAAAAAAAAGGGAAAAAAAGGAATTTACATGGTAACTTTATTATATATATTTAAAAGGAATAGCAAGTTGTACAAAGTACATTTGAAGTTTCATGTGCAATCATCTTTTCTGTTATTCTGTTATAGAAATGCTTATGTTCATAAATTAAAAAAAAAAACAAAGTATGGGTGTAATTGGCACCAGTTTCTTGTTTCCGCACTTTGGCACAATTTGCTTTTTACTGACATATTTTAACATTTAATTAATAGAAATGTGCATTTCCTTATCTGCATTTATTTTTGGTCCGAGCATTCAGTATTTTAGCTCACCCTGTACTAGCCATATTGTTGTTCAGCCATTTCAACTATGTCCAACTCTTCGTGACCCCATTTGAGGTTTTCTTGACAAAAATACTGAAGTGGTTTGCCATTTCCTTCTCCAGCTCATTTTACAGATGAGGAAACTAAGGCAAATGGGGTTAAGTGACTTGCCTAGGATCATACAGCTGGTATCTGATGTCACAGTTGAATTTAGGTCTGCCCCACTCAAGGCCCATTGCACCACCTGGCTGTCCTAGTGTGTAAAGGGGAGTAAAGTACAAGAATATTGTAAAGATAGGAAAGGATTGGGTTGCCCCTTTGACAATTCAAGTCAGTCTTTAATCTCTCATGGTTATAATCATGGTGTGGTAAATTTGGAACCCCCATAGGGAGGACTGGGTAGATATGAGCTCAGGCATTATCCTTTCTTCCAGTCTCCAAAAAGAGAGTAGAGTAAAAGTGAGTAGTGGCTATGTACATCCTAACTATTTGGAGCTATGTGTGAAAGTTGCAGCAGCAAATTTGGCTAGATATCAAAGAAAATTTCCTAACAATTGGAGCTAAACAAAATAGAATAGGCCACCTAGATATGTAGTGAATTCTTGTTCACTGGAGGGCTTCAATCCAAAACTCGGTGAACATTTGTCTGACGTATTGTAGTGGGGATTATTTTTGGATTATGAGCTTGAATAGTTGGATTCCATTATCTTCTCCAACTTTAAGATCATGATTCTGGAATTTAAACAAGATGAAGGATGCTTATAGGGAAACACTTTTCTAGGAGTTAAATTAATTATCATATATACTTTAAAGTTTTAAAATTACATTTTAAAATGTTTTATATCCATTTTTCCATTGTTTATTTCCTCCTCCTACACCTCTTCCTCTGCCCCACCAATAATTATGATCTTCCTTTTTTGTTACTTTTCCCAAATAGGATGAGAGTGATATAGAAATTAAAATTCATTTAAATATATCATATTATATCATATCAAATATTATAATATTATATTATATCAAATATATCATATTATTGGTACATTTTATACAATTCTTTATAGCTTGTGTTTCTTCTTGGGAAAATAACCTGTTATATTTTACAGTAAAGATAGTGATACCAAAGATCTTAGAAGTGTCCTACATATATAGCATATGTCTAAATGTATAACATGGTACCAGATAGAACAATGATCAAGAAGACTAAAGAGAAAAACACTAAGTTCCTCTACCCTAGGCCAGGAATCCAGAAGAAGATGGCCAGCTGTCAGTAGGCATGACAGTTTATTTCAGAATGCAGAAGCCAGTATAATGGCTGGTGGTATGCTGGTAATTGTTTAACAAGTGACCTTCCAGAAAGAAAAGTGTATGTATAACACACTTTTAAATTTGATCTGGACTGCATTTTCTCTATCATGTTCTTAAGTCTATAAATCAACAAAACAACAAATCAGGCCTTGATGTGTAGTGTTTGCTGATTTCTGAGGTTTAAATGATCCTCCTGAAAATTTTTTTAAAAAATTTATATTTTTTTCTAATTATATGTAAAAAGAATCCCCTTCCTCCTCCTTGAGAAAGCAAGGAATTTAATATAGATTATACATGTGTAGTTTTGCAAAACATTTCCACTTTAGCCCTGTTGCAAAAGAAAACACAGAAAAAAAATAAAGAAAAAGTATGATTGAATCTGCATTCAGACACTATCAGTTCTCTCTCTGGAGGTGATTAGCATTTTTCATCATAAGTCTTCCAGAATTCTTTTGGATACTAGTATTGTTGAGAATAGTCATGTCATTCACACATATTGACTGCATGAAACAATAAGAAATTAAAACAAAGGCAGAAAAGTGGAAAAATATAGAAAATACAAGTTTAGTCAAGTCATTTTAAATTATCTTGCTTGATGTGTTCTCCATCTTAATTTTTAAAAAACTAATTTGAAAAACTAAGATAGAGAACACATCAAAGCAAGATAATTTAAAATGAGTTGACCACTTGAAAGCCATGACCCAAAAAAAAGAGTCTTTATTATTACATTTCAAGAATTCATCAATGAAAAATGTTCAGATCCCTCAGAATCAAAGGTCAAAGTGAAAATAGATTCTACTGGTCACCTTGTGAAAGAAATGCCAAAATGAAAATTCCGAGGAACATCATAAAATATATAGACTATAAAAGAATAGGAATATCACGGAATCTAGAGATTCCAGGTCAAAGAAAAAGGACTGCAAATAAGCAGAAAAAAATGTTCAAGTTACCAAGGATAAACCAGGATTCTGTCACAAATGAATTTGAGGCACAGTTTATTAGCAAGGCCAGCAATCACACATAAAATGAGAGCCCAAGCACCTCAGTGGCTAGGGATAGCTTTGGCAGCTAGAGCAGCATTTTTTTATACAATTGAAAAGATAAGAGATGCTAAAAACTGTTCTGTGATGAACACTAAAGTAAGATAGTAATTGGCTTATATTTAGAGATAAAAGGGAACTTACATTTGGTCTAAATCACATGAGAGGATCTCCAAGATGTATGGCAATAGGGAAAACACGGAGTTGTTCAACATTCTCACAGGACAAACACAGTCCTATGTTTGTAATGGAGTTAAGCTAGAAGCCTTTCCAAAAAGATCAGGAGTGAAGCAAAGATGATTGTTACCAATGTTATTCACTATTGTATTAGAAATGTTAGCAATAGCAATATGAGAAGAAAAAGAAATTGAAGGAATCAGAATAGGTAATGAAGTAATAAAACTATCTCTTTTTGCAGACAATATGACATACTTGGAAAATCCTAAAGATTAAACTAAAAAGTTAGTTGAAACAATTAATAATTTTAACAAAGTAGCAGGATTTAAAATAAACCCATATAAATCATCAGCGTTCGTATGTCACCAACAAAACCCTGCAAGAAGAGATAGTAAGGGATAACCAACTTAGTATAACTGTAGACAGTATAAAATACCTAGGAGTATATCTACCAAAAAAAAACTACTAACTACATGAACATTATTATAAAACACTTTTTAGACAAATAAAGTCAGACTTAAATTATTGGAGAAGTATTAACTGTTCATGGGTAGGCAGAGTCAATATAATTAAAATTACAATTTTACCTAATCTGTATATTCAATGCAATCTCAATTAAATTACCAAAATTATTTTACAGTTAGAAAAAAATAATAAAATTTATTTGGAAGAACAAAAGGCCAGTATATCAAAGGAATTAAGGGGAAGAATATAAAAGAAGAAGGTTTAAACAGTACCAGATCTTAAAGTCAATAATTATAAATACTATCTGGTACTGGCTAAGAAATAGAAAGGTAGATCAGTGGAACAGAGTAGATACAGTCAATTTACAGCAGCAAATTTTTATAGTTTGACAAATATAAAGATTTAAGCTTTTGAGATAAAAATTCATTATTTGGTAAAAATTGTTAGGAAACCTGGAAAGCAATCTGGCAGAAATTGGGTGTATCTTACACTATTTACCCAGATAAGGTCAAAGTGGATACATGACCTAGATATAAAGGGAGATATCAGAAGAAAATTAGAAGAACATGGAACATGTTACTTATCAAATTTATGGATAGGAGAACAATTTATAAAATAAATGAGATAGAGAGCATTGTGAGGTGTAAAATGGTAATTTTGATTCTGTTAAATTAAAAAGATTTTGTACAAATAAAACCAATTGGAAAGCAGATCATTGGAAGGTAATTTTATACACAATTTTAATAGACATTTTATAGATTTTAGACCTTTATAGGTAAAGGTCTCATATCTCAAATATACAAAGAATTTTGTCAAATTTATAAGAATATGAGTTGTTCCCCAATTGGCAAATGGTCAAAAGATATGAACAGGCAGTTAATTTCTTAATAAAGAAATAAAATCTATATATATAATCATATAAAATACTCTGAATCATTATTGATTAGAGATGTGTACATTAAAACAACTTTGAGATATCTTATGCCTATCAGATTGTTTAAAATGATAAAAAGGGGAAGTGACAAATGTTGGGGGGGGATGAAGAAAAACTTAGACACTAATTCACTGTTAGTGGAAGTGTGAACTGATCCAACCATTTTGGAGAGCAATTTGGAATTATAACTAAATTATAACTAAAGAGTTATAACACTGTATATACACTTTGACCAGCAGTACTATTATTAGATCTGTTTCCCACACTGATTAAAGAAAAAGGAAAAGAACTTTTATGTTCTAAAATATTTATAGCAGCTGTCTTTGTGGTGGCAAAGAACTAGAAATTGTAGGGATGCCAGTCAATTATGGAATGACTAAACAAGTTGTAGTATATGATTGTAATGGAATGCTACTGTGCTATTAGAAATGATGAGCTGGTGAATTTAAAAGAACATGGAACGACTTGCATGAAATAATGAAGAATTAAATGAGCAGAACCAAGAGAACGTTCTGCACAATAACAGCAATGTTCTATGAACAGCTTTGAATGACTAAGTCATTTTTATTATAAATATTTAAATCAACTAAAAAGAACTTATGAAGGAAGATGCAAACCACCTCTAAAGAAAGAACTGATAAATAGAAGCATGTATAGTATAATATTTGTGTGTATATATGCATACACACACACACACACACACACATATATATATATATATTTGTGTCTAATGGTAGCTTTCTCTAGGGCAGAGTGGGGAGGGAGTGAGAAAAAAATAAAAAGTGCACAGCAGAGAACAAAAGAAAACTTGGAAGGAAACAGAAAAACAACGTAGTTTTTCAAATGATGTATGTATTACATAGTGTTTAAAAAAATAAACAGCATGGAATGGGAAAAAAATTCCCATATTAAACAACTCCCTATGCCAGAGTGGTCCAGTGCTAGGTTTATGACCAGAAAGAACATTTTATGACCACATTGACTCATCCTCCCTCCTCTCTTTGAGGTTAAAGTAGATTGAGTCTAGACTGCAGCCCAGAGAAATGGGGAAATTAAATTCTTATAAACCCTAATACTAATGTCTATACAATTAAACCTAACTTTAATCCATAAGTACTGATTCCAGTGATTAGATACAGTTCTCAATCACTAATTAATAAATAATACAAAATAAAATGAGGTATAAATTTTCAATTTCACAATCCTATAAGATTTGGCAGGTGCCAATAGGGCATAGAGTATGGTATTCCAACTAGTAATATCATCTTATAACCAAAAATAATCATCCAGGAAAACTGAATGTAATGTAATTCTAGGGTAGGAGGTGGTTTGGGGGGCAGGTGGGGTAGAAATGAACATTTAATGAAATATAGAAGTTCCAAACATTCCTAACGAAAAATACCAGAGTTGAGAAATACTCTGAAATACAAACAGAAGTCAAGAGAATCATAAAAAAGGTAAACACAAGTGAGCAATAAGAAGGAACTATAAAAAGATGAAATGTTTGTATTCTAATAAAAAAAGATGCTATGTGTTCTCTCGGTAACCTAATGCCATCAGGGTATGATAGAATGAATTAAAGGGATGAGATAAGCATTTATATAGTACATATTATGAACCAGGCACTGTGCTAAGCACTTAAAAAAAATCTCATTTGATCCTCACAACAATTCTGTAAAATAGATGCCATTTCTATAGTTGAGGAAACAGATAAATGTAGGTTAAATGACATGCCCAGAGTCACACTGCTAGTAAGTGCTTTAGGCCAGATTTGAACTCAGGTCTTCTGGACTCCTGTCTTCTTGACTCCAGCCTAGCACTCTAAACAGTACACCACCAGTTGCTGAGTTAAATAAGAAAAAAGGTCTGGGAATTGTTTTCATATGTTCTGATGATCATTTTTTTGTTTTTTAAATATGAAGCACATTTTGTTTTTCCTGGCCACCTTCCATGTTTTGAGCATCTTCCTTCCTTTCTTCCTTCTTTCCTTCCTTTCTTCCTTCCTCCCTCCCTCTCTCTCTTTCTTCATTCTTTCCTTCCTTCCCTTTTCCCTCCCTTCCTCTCTCTTTCTTCCTTTTTTTTACATGTAGCATCTGTCCCTCCCATTGCTACCATTAAACAATAAAACAAAAAGAAAACCTTCAAAATAAATATTCATAATTGAGTGAACACATTTCCACATTGTCTATGTCCAAAAATGTATGTTTCATGCTGCATTTTAAATCAATTGCTTCTCTAGCAGGAGGTGGGTGGCATGTTTCAATTCATCTCCAGGCTTAGACTCATGTTATCATTGTACAAATCATTTGCTTCTATTAGTAAACTCTATTATTTCAGAGCTCTTCCTGATTTACTTTGAAAATGTCCATTTCATCATTTCTTATGGTACATTAACATTTCATCACATTTTGTTTTACCATTCCCAAGTAGCATCTCTATAGTCTCTAGTTTTTGTCTATTATAAAAAAGAACTGCTATAAATATTTTTGTATTTCTGGGTTTCTTTCCTGTTTTTTGAATCTTTTTGAGATATAGACAAAGTAGGGGTGTAATTGGATCAAAGGATAGATAGCTTAGTAACTTTGGGGGCATAGGTCCATATTACTTTCAAAAATAGCTCAACCAATTCACAGCTTGACTGAAATGCATTAGTGTACCTATTTTCTGACAATCTCTCCAACATTTGATGTTCTCAATATCCTAAAGGAAAAAAAGAAAGGGAGGAGAAAAGGTGTTCTGTATTAAAGAAAGAAGGAGGAAGAGGAAATTGGGTGACCCTGGAACTTCAGCTTCATCTGAACTAGTCAAAGGAACATAGAACACATAAACAGAAGATGTTTGTTATACAAATATAATTGACTTTAGAGGGAAATAAAAGGGGAAAAGCAAGAGATGAGATGAAGATGGGGAGAGTAGAATCAGGGATGCATTAGTCAAAGTAAAACAAACTCAATGGGTTAGCTCTAAAGAAAGAGGAAGAAAAGAGGGGACAAAAGGGAGGGGAGCAAACTTTTTTTTTTTTGTAAAGAGGGACTGGGAACCAAAGAGATAAAAGAATAGAATATTAAAATATACAATTGACACTCATAATTTTCACTGTGAATGGGATAAAACTAAAGAAAATAGTAGAATAGATTAAAATCCAAGAATCCAAGAATAAAATGAAACTCACTTGAAACAAAGGGTGGAGAAAAAGAGATGCACTGGGAGAAGGGGAAATGGAGAGGTAAAATGGGGTACATTTTCTTACATAAAAGAGGCATGAAAGAAAGAGCTTTTAGAGTGAAGGGAGACATGGGGGGTGGGCAACACTTGAACCTTATTCTCATTGGAATTAAGGGTGGGGTGGGGGAGTAGGATGGAAGTAAAAACAGTAATCATAGCTGTGAATATGAATGGGATAAACCCACCCATAAAGTGGAAGTGGATAGCAATAGTGAATTAAGAAATAGAATCCATCATTATGTTCTTTACAAGAACAACACCTGAAAATAGAAACATCCAGGGGTAAAGGAAAGGGGATAGGGCAGAATCTATTATGCTTCAGCTGAAGTTAAAAAAAAAAACCAAACAGGTGTAACAATATTGATCTCAGACAAAGCAAAAGAAAAAATAGATCTAACTAAAAGAGATAAATGGGAAACTACATTATGCTGAAGGTATAATAGACAATGAAGTAACATCAGTACTAAACATATATGTGCCAAATGTTATAGCATCCAAGTTCTTAAAGAAAAAATGAAATAGGTTACAAGAGGAAATAGAATATAAAACCATACTAATGAGGGAACTCAACTTTCCCCACTCAGAACTAGATAAATCTAACCAAAAAATAAATAAGAGAGAAGTTAAGGAGATAAATAGAATTTTAGAAAAGTTTGATATAGTAGACCTCTGGAGAAAACTGAATGGGAATAGAAAGGAATATGCCTTTCTCTCAGTGTCAGATGGCACCTAACAAATATTGACCATGTATTAAGGCATAAAAACCTCATAACCAAATGCATAAAAACAAAAGTATTAAATACATCCTTTTCAGATTATAGCACAATAAAAATTACATTCAATAAAAAGCCATGGAAACTTACATTAAAAGCTAATTTAAAACCAAATAATCTAATCCTAAAGAATGAGTGGGTCAAAGAGCAAATCAAAGAAACAATAATTTCATTAGAGAGAATGACAATATATGGGATTTATGGGATGTAGTCAAAGCAATAATTAATGGAAAACTGACATTTCTAAATGCTTACATCAGTAAAATAGAGAAAGGGAAAATCAATTAATGGGGAATGCAACTAAAAAAAAAGCCTAGGGACAAAACTCTAAAATCCCCATTTAAACACAAAATTGAGAATCTTGACAACCAAAGTAGACATTAATAAAATTGGGAGTAAGGAAATCATTGAATTAATAAATAAAAGCAGAAGCTGGTTTTATGGGGGGGGGAGATATACATAAACTGTTGGTTAATTTGATTTAAAAAAAGAAAGAAGAAAACCAAATTACCAGTATCAAAAATGAAAAGAGTGAACTCACCACCAATGAAGATGAAATTAAAGCAATTCTTAGGAGTTATTTTGCCCACTTATATGCCAATGAATCTAACAATCTAAGTGAAATAGATGAATATTTAAAAAATATGAATTACCCATATTAACAGAAGAGGAAATAGAATACCTGAATAACCCTATCTTAGAAAAATAAATTGAAGAAGCCGTCAATTAGCTCTTTAAGAAAAAAAAATCCCCAGATGGATTCATAAGTGAATTCTACCAAATATTTAAAGAAGAATTAATTCCAGTACTATATATAAGCTACTTAGGAAAGTGGGCAGATTACTTTTATGTTACAAATATGGTTCTGATATCTAAATCAGGAAGAGTAAAAACAGAGAAAGAAAACTTTAGACCAATTTCACTAATCAATATTAATGCAAACATTTTAAATAAAATGTTAGCAAGGAGTTTGCAGCAATATATCACAAAGATCATACAATATGACCAGGTAGGATTTATACAATGAATGCAGAGCTAGTTCAAAATTAGGAAAACTACCATCATAATTGACCATATAAATAGCAAAAACAACAAAAATTATGTGATTATGTCAATAGATGCAGAAAAAAAGCTTTAGAGAAAATGTAACACTAATTCCTACTAAAAAGAATAGAAAGCAAGGGAATAAATGGAGCTTTCCTTAAAATAGCAAGTGGTAGCAATCTAAAACTACCAACAAGCATTATCTGTAATGGTGATAACTTAGAAGCCTTTCCATTACAGTCAGGGATGAAGCAAGGATGCCTGTTATCACCACTATTATTCAGTATTGTACTAGAAAATTTAACTATAGCAATAAAAGAAGATAAAGATATTAAAGGAATTGGAATAGGCAATAAGAAAAAAAAACTATTACTCTGCAGATGATATGTTGGTATACTTATAGAATCAACTAAAAAAAATGACTTGAAATAATTAACATATTCACCCTAGTTTGCAGGATGTAAAATAAACCCACATAAATCATCAGCATGTCTATATGTTACTGACAAAGTCCAGCAGGAAAAGATTTCTATGGAGAAGAAATTCCATTTAAAATAACTACAGACAATATAAAATACTTGGCAGTCTACCTGCCAAGAGAAACTCAGTAGCTATATGGACACAATTACAAAATACTTTTCACATAAATAAAGTCAGACCTAAACAGTTGGAAAAAATATTAATTTCTCATTGGTAGACTGAGCCAATAAAATAAAAATGACAATTCTATATAAATTAATTTATTCAATGCTATCCCAATCAAACTACCAAAATTATTTTATAGGGCTAGAAAAAAATAACAAAATTCTTCTAGAAAAATGAAAAATCAATAATATTAAATGAATCAATAGGAAAAATATGTGAAGGAAAGTGGTTTAACAATATAAGATCTCAAATTGTATTACAAATCAGTAATCATCAACACTATCAGATACTGGCTTAAAAAAGAGTGGTGGATCAGTGGAATAGATTAGGTGCACAGTCCAGAGTAGTAAATGACCATAGTAATCTAGTGTTTGATAAACTCAGAAATAAAAAATCAATTTTTTAGGAGAAGAATTCACTACTTAACAAAAATTTCTGGGAAATATAAACTATATATAAACCAATATATTTCACCATATACTAAGATAAACCAATATATCTAAGATTAGAAGGAAAGCAGAAAACTGGAAAATAATTTTTACAGCAAAACTAAATAACTTTTGGAATAATTATTACTCATTGTTAGAATTAGCTAGTTTAATAAAAATGACAATACAACCCAAATTAATTTATTAGCTAAGTCTTATACCAAAGGATCATTTTTTCCAACTAGATAAATAATAACAAAAGCTAGTGAACTAACAAGTCAATAATGTCCAGAAAATAATTTAGAAAAGTTGTAAAAGAAAGAAGAAAAAAGTAGACCTACAAGGACCAGATCTGAAATTATACTCCAAAGCAGTAACCATAAAAAATAATTTGACACAGTTAAAAAAGAGGTTGATGATTGAACACATTAGATATACAACATATAGAAGCAAAACAAAATGTAACAGCAGGTTTAATAAACCCAAAAGCCCTAAAGATTCACTCTTCAACAAAAATTAGTGGGCAAACTAGAAAGCATTTTAGCAGAAATTAGGTTTAGAGCAATACCTTATGCCATATATCAAAATTTACTCCAAATGACTACATAATTTAAATATAAAAGATCATGTAACAAACAAGTTGGAGGAAAAAGGAAGAAATTTCCTTTCAGATCTATGGATATAGGACAGTTTGTGGCCAGACAAGAGAGGGTCACAGAAGATAAAATGGACAGTTGTGATAAGAAAAATTTCAAAAGTTTTTGCATGAACTCAAGGGTCTGCTAGGTGGTGCAGTGAATGAAGCAGTGGGCCTGGAATCAGAAGACTCATCTCCTTGAGTTCAAATTCAGACTCACACTTAGTAGCTGTGTGACCTTGGGCAAGTTACTTATTCCTGTTTGTCTCAGTTCCTCATCTGTAAAATGAGCTGGAGAAGGAAATAGTAAACCACTCAAGTATCTTTGTCAAGAAAATCCCAAATGGGGGTTTTCATATTGGGAAAGATCACAAAAAGGAAAATAACAAATGTAGGTTGTGGGAATATAAGCACATTCATACACTGTTGCTGAAGCTGTGAATTGGTACAGCCATTCTGAAAAGCAATTTGGAACCATGAACCCAAAAGTCATTAAATTGTAATTTCTTCTCTTCCCCAAAGTCTGAGACACACTCTCTAAAAGGGAAAATGGTCTTGAGTTTAGAGAGCTCATGCTGCAAAGGGGCAACTCATAACTAATAGTCCTTTTCTCCCAATCAAAAGCTTCCTCAAATGTAGTGAATCTTCTTCCAAATTGGACCTGGCTAACATTGTTGCCAGTTGAACCAATGATGCCACTTAAGACATTAATAGGACATTGGGAAGTCTTGTATTCTAGACCTAGATTCTCCTCTGGTCATGGGATGTGGGGGAGAGAGGTGTTGGAAGGGAAGGAGAATTATTCATTTTAGCCTGGGCAGATCCTTCTCAAATAGGTGCTTCAATGCCCTCCACTCTAATTTCTGAAATTTCTTCCATTCAGGCTAACTTGTTCCTTTTATGCTGGACCCAGAGAGCGTAACAATATCCTCCAGCTATTTGGAACAGACATATAATCTGGAATCATTTCACTTGATCCGAAGGTTTTCAAAGACAGCTTATGATTGAAATTGAGTTGTGTTCTCATCTTAGGAGTTAATATATTGGAACTAAAATGGTGTGGGTTAGTTTCAGTCCCACTATTACATGTACAAAAATATTTATAACAGTTCTTTTTGTAGTGACAAAAAACTTGAAAGTGCGGAAATACTTATCAATTAGGGGATTGCTAAATAAATTATGATATATGAAGGTAATGAAATACTCTTTTGGTATAAGAAATGATGAAAGATGATTTTGGAGAAATCTTAGAATATTTATGAACTGATGAAGAGTGAAGTGAGTAGAACCAGGTAAACAATTTATATAATAAAATCAGCTTTGTAAAGACAAAAAACTATAAAAGATTTAAGAATTCTGTCAATGAAATAACTAACCATGATTTCAGAGGAACAATGATGCCACTTTTTTCTTTTTTAAATTGTATTTTTTTTCCAATTATATGTAGGGATAATTTTTAACTGAATTTTCAAAAATTTTGAATTCCAAATTCTCTTCCTCCCTCCCTTTCCTTCCCCCTTTCCTAAGACAGCAAGTAATTTGATATAGGTTATATATGTGCAATCATGCAAAACATATTTCCATATTAGTCATGTTGTGAAAGAAAACGCATACAAAAAAGCCAAGAAAAATAAAGTTAAAAAAAGTTTCAATCTGTATTCAGATTCCATCAGTTCTTTCTCTGGATGTGGACAGTGTTTTCCATCATGAGTCTCTTGGAATTATCTTGATTCATTGTATTGCTAAGAAGAGCTAAGTCATTTATATTTGATCATTGCACAATGTTGCTGATACTGTATACAATATTCTCCTGGTTCTGCTCACTTCACTTTGCATCAGTTCATGTAAATCTTTCTGGGTTTTTTTTTTCTAAAAGCATTCTGTTCATCATTTCTTATACTACAACAGTATTCCATTATATTCACATACCACAACTTGTTCAGCCGTTCCCCAATTAAAGGGGATCCTTTCAATTTCCAATTCTTTGCCACCATAAAAAAGCTGATGTAAATATTTTTGTACAAATAGGTCCTTTCCCCTTTTTTTTGATCTCTTTGGGATACAGACCTAGTAGTGGCATTGCTGAATCAAAGGGTATGCCCTTTGTGCATAGTTTCAAATTACTCTCTATGATGGTTAGATCAGTTCCACCAACTGCAGTTCTACCAACTAATACACTCCACCAGGAGTGCATTAGTGTCCTAATTTTTCACACATTCTCTCCAACATTTATCATTTTCTTCTTCTGTCATATTAGCCAATTTGAAAGGTTTGAGATTTGAGTGGTACCTCAGACTTGTTTTAATTTGTATATCTCTAATCGCCTGTGATTTACAGCATTTTTTCATATAACTATAGATAGCTTTAATTTCTTCATCTGAAAACTGCCTGCTCATATATCCTTGGACAACTTATCAATTGGGGAATGACTTGTATTTTTATAAATTTGATTCAGATCTCTATATATTTGAGAAATGAGGCCTTTATCAGAAACACTTGCTGTAAAAATTGTTTCCCAGCTTTCTGCTTTCCTTCTTGTCTTGGTTGCATTGGTTTTGTTTGTGCAAAAACTTTTTATTTTAATATATTCAAAATTTTACATTTTGCATCTTGTAATGCTCTCTGTCTCTTGTTCAGTCATACATTCATCCCTTCTCCATAGATCTGACAGGTAAACTATTCCTTGCTCTCCTAATTTGCTTATGGTATCACACTTTGTGTCTAAATCATGTACCCATTTTGACCTTATCTCGGTATATGATATAATATCTATATGTAGTTTCTGCCGCATTGTTTTCCAATTTTCTCAGTAGTTTTTGTCAAATAGTGAGGTCTTATCCCAGAAGCTGCAGTTTTTGGGTTCATCAAACTCTAGGTTGCTGTAGCCATACTGTGTCTTGTGTATCTAATCTAGTCCACTGATCCACCACTCCATTTCTTAGTACCAGATAGATGCCAAATGATGGTTACTGATGTATAAGATAGTTTGAGGTCTGGTCTAGCTCGGTCACCTTCCTTTGCATTTTTAAAATTAACTCCTTTGATATTCTTGACCTTTTGTTCTTCCAGGTGAATTTTATTATATTTTCTAGCTCTATACAATAAACCTTGGTAGTTTGATTGGTATTGCACTACTTAAATTAATTTAGGTAGAATTGTCATTTTATTATATTGGCTCAGCCTTCCCATGAACAATTAATATTTTTCCAATTGTTTATTTCTATGAAAAGTGTTTTGTAATTGTGTTCATATAGTTCCTGAATTTTTCTTGGCAGGTAGATCCCCAAGTGTTTTGTATTGTCTACAATTATGTTAAATGGAATTTCTCTTTCTCTTATTGCTGGGCTTTTTGGTTATATATAGAAATGCTGATCATTTATATGGATGTATTTTATATCTTACAATTTTGCTAAAGTTAATTGTTTCAACTAGTTTTTTTATTGATTCTCTAGGGTTTTCTAAGTATATCACCACATCATCTGCAAAAGAGTGATAATTTTGTTTCTTCATCGCCTATTCTAATTCTTTCCATTTTTTCATCTTTTATTCTTAAATCAAACATTTCTAGTACAATATTGAATAATAGTGGTGATAATGGGTATCCTTGCTTAACCCCTGATCTTATTGGGAAGGCTTCTAGCTTATCCCCATTGCAGATAATTCTTGCTCATTGTTTTAGATTGATACTACTTATCATTTTAAGGAAAACTCTGTTTATTCTTATGCTCTCCAGTGTTTTTAATAGGAATGGGTACTATAACCCATTTTGTCAAAAAGCTTTTTCTGCATTGATTGAAATAATCATATATTTTTTGTTAGTTTTGTTATCGACATGGTCAATTATACTCATAATTTTCCTAATATTGAACCAGCCCCACATTCCTAGTTTAAATCCCACCTGGTCATACTGTATCATCTTTGTGATATATTGCTGTAATCTCCTTGCTAGTATTTTATTTAAAATTTTTTTGCGTCGATATTCATTAAAGAAATTGGTTTACATTTTTTCTTTCTCTGTTTTAGCTCTTCCTGGTTTAGGAATCAGCACCATATTTGTGTCCTAAAAGGAATTTGGTAGGACTCCATCACCTGTTTTTCCAGGTAGTTTTTGTATTGGAATTAATTGTTCTTTAAATGTTTGGTACAATTCACTTGTAAACTCATCTGTCCCTGGGGATTTTTTCTTAGGGAGTTCATTATTGATGGCTTATTCAATTTTGTTTTCTAAGATAGGGGTATTTAAGTCTTCTATTTCTTGTTCTTTTAATCTAGGCAATTATATTTTTGTAAATATTCATCCATTTCACTTTAGATTGTCAGATTTATTGGTATATAATTGGGCAGAATATTTCCTAATTATTGCTTTAATTTCCTCTTCATTAGTGGTGAATTCACTCTTTTCATTTTAGATGGCTGGTAATTTGTTTTCTTTGTTTTTTCAAATCAAATTAACCAATGGTCTATCTATCTTATTGTTTTTTTTCATAAAACCAGTTCCTAGTTTTATTTATTACTTTACGTTTTATTAATCTCACCTTTGTTTTTCAGGATTTCTAATTTGGTGCTTAATTGAAGATTTTTCAAACTTGAAAGCCAGCTTGCTAATTCACTGTGTCAGTCTGCCTGAAATCTAACAGGCATCTATGAAATACTTGTTGATTGATTGAACTCATTTGGTCTGATTTCTGTTGTCATTATTTACATTATTTTAACATATGAGTGTATTATACATATGTGTGTGTGTATGTGTATGTGGGTATATATATATATTTACACATGTATAAATATACATATATATATATATATTCCTTGTTCTGCTTTCTTCATCAGTTGACATACTTTTTTAAAATTTTTTTTAGATTTTTAGGCAATTGGGGTTAAATGACTTGCCCACGGTCACACAGCTAGTAAGTGTCAAGTGTTTGGTCTGAGGCCAGTTTTGAACTCAGGTCCTCCCAATTTCAGGGCCAGTGCTCTATCCACTGCACCACCTAGCTGCCCCATTTGACATACTTTTTCCCATGATTCTCTGAGTTCTCCATATTGGTTCATCTTAAGAGCGCCCTAATATTCCATTACATTTATAGTATTAGGTACCATAGAAGGGATATTAGACGTCATTGAATCTAATACCCTTATTTTACAAATGAAGAATCTGAGATTTGGGGAGGTTGTGACTTGCCTATGGTCACATAACTGGTAAGAGGCAAGATTTGAACTCAGGCCTTCCGTATTCCAAGTCCAGCATACTATCAACTGTGCCGTACTGACTCTTAATATGCCATAACTTCTTTAGGTATTATCTAGCCAGTGGGCACCTTTGTTTCCAGTTTTTTGCTACTGTAAAAACCATACTAAAAAGATTTTGGTATACATGGGACCTTTCTTTCTGTCAGTGACCACCTTGGGGTGGTGTTGCCTAATATTGGGATCATTGAGTCAGAAAGTATAAAAAATTTAGTAAATTTTCTTACATAATTCCAAATGGATATCCAGAATGAGCAGAGCAGCTCATAGCTCCAACAGTGTCTTAGTGTGCCCATTTTCCCATGGCCATTCAAATACTGACTCATTTAATTTTTTATCATCTCTGCCATTTCATAGGTATGAAGTAATACCTTAGAACTATTTTCATTTTCATCTCTCTTTAGTGACACGAAACGGCTTTTTCCCATTTGTTTAGTGTGATATTGCTTTTTTTATTTTTAGCCAATTCATTTTTTTCTTTACCCAGGAGAATGGAAGCTTTTTGATCTTGTTCTCTCAGATCTCCCGGATGGGATGAGAAGATTCCATGGATATTCCATCCCTTTTAGGCAACTTCATGGTCTAGGACAGATATCAATTAGTAATACAGATCCATCTTCTTTTCAGGACTGATTATGTGTATCCTTATTACTTCAAATAATTCTGTTATCATTACTTGAGTCATTTCAGTGTTTGTAGTGAGCTAGCAGTTTTTCTTGATAAACTATAGTTCTCAACCTATACTAGATTTGTATGTTTGAACAAATAATTTTTCCTATTGCCCATGTGCCTTCCCTTCTTTTTCTCATGGAAATTGTGTAAGGTTTAGTTTTACAGTTGTCTGGACAGTGCCTAAAATATCCTAATCCCCAACAAATTTGGGGTACAATAGATTGTGGAAGATATATAGTCATGTAGTTTACAAAATGTTTTGCCCTGTTCTCATTTCTATAGAAGTATATTACTAGTGACCAGAGTCAAGGTTTGGCCTTTATATTGGGTATCCCTTTAAGCAATATGAAAGCATCCCAGGACAGGTTAAACTTTTGGGGTTAGGTGTGTATATGAGCAATGTTCACAGATAAAACCATAAATTTTGTAGATCAGAGAATCACATAATTATCTTGGACTCCTCACTTTCCCTCACCCATATATCTTTTCAGATGCTAAATCTTGTAATTTCTCTCTTCACAATAAATCTGAACCCTTCTCTCAACTCACAGCCACCATATTAATTCAGGCCCACATCACCTCTAACCTAGATTATTGTAAAAGCCTTCTAATTTTTTTCTTACCTCTAGTTTCTCACCCCTCCAGTACATTTCACATATTGCTCCCAAAGTAATCTTTAAGCACAGATCTGACTATATAATGCTCCTACTCAGTCAACTCCAGTGACTTTCCATTGCCTTTAGGATAAGATATAAACTTTCTTTAGTTTTATAGACCTTTACAACTGGCCCCCACCTATCTTTCCGGTTTCATTGGATGTGACTTCTCATCTTGTATGCTGAAGTCTAGCCATCTAGTGTTTCTGTTCCTTGATGTCCTCCATGTCTAGAGTCCATTCCCTCCTTCCCTCTGCCTGTAAGAGCTCGTCTTTTCTTTTAAGACAGTTATTAAGTGAGTCTACTTTTAACCATATTGGCATCTTGCTTGATTGTCCTTTAAGAAACAGCTCAAATTGTTTTCTACAAGAAGCTTTTCTTGACCCCATAGCTACAAGTACCCTGTCTTTCAAACTACCTTTTATTGAATTTTTGTATATTATTTATACAATTTATATATAAAAGGAATATTTATTCCTTTTATGTTATGTGTGTGTGTGTACTTGTCTGTTCCATAAGAATGTAAGATCCTTGTGAATATGGATTAATTCTTTGTGCTTATATTCCCAGCATCTAGCACAAGATCTGTGGTCAGTAGCTATATAATTTCTCATTTGATCCATACTCAAAACCTTTGGACCTACCAGAACATATGTTCCACATGAAGCATGGGTTTCATATGGAATATGTGTTCCAAAAACCTCTATGCCACAATGAGATATGTGGTTTCTACTTTAATGGATTTGTGTTGTTTATATAAGCAAAAAAAAAAATAGGTCAAAGAAAAGCCAGGAAAAATACTGAGAAGATTCAATGTAGATTCACCGAATAACTGAAATCAATAGAAAACCAGCTTCCTTTAATAATTAAGGAGATGTAGTCTAGAAAGTTTGCTATAAGGAACCTTTCAAACTTTTAGTTTTCCATTTCATGTCTGAAAGCTTTAAAAACTTTATTATCACAAATTTTGAATGCAAATTTGGAAGGTTGTTCTTTTAATGAAAACAATTTCAGCAAATATTGTCTGAAATTAATCTAAATTATACTCATGAAGTTGTAATAAATATAACTGAACTTTTAAAGATAATAAAAAGATGCACAGAAATCTAGAAAGACTTTTTAATTTTCATCTGATCCTTTACTATGTAAAAATATGACAAATTGTAATAAAATATATATGATATGACTTTAGTTTCATATTTGGTAGGAAAAAATGAATATGTAAAGTTGAACAAAAGTACATTTTAGATCTGTTCCATTTTAGAATGTTATAAACCAAAAGGTTAGCTTCAGAGAGTAATTGCATCTTTTCTGCAATTGCAGAAAAAGATTAACTGGAATTTACTATAGTTTTTAAAAAACCTTGTATTAATGTCAACTAAAGCCTTGGAGAACCAATAATACTAATTGAATTATAGTGCTAAAGTAATTAGAATTTGGAGGTAAACAGCATTATCCCATTAGGAAAAAAATGTTTATGGAGATGAAGATGGTCAACTGTTTTTCATTAATTAATAAAGAGTCCATATGTTCTGATTTTTGCAGTGCTGGAGGCTGAAATATTTTGTTACTCAATGGATAAATCTTCTATAATGGCTTATTTCTATGAAGTAGGCAAGGGAAATAGATCACTCCTGTTCCTTTTGCCCCTATTGCAATATTTCATTATAAGTTAATATCAACATTGCTATTTAATGTTTCATAAGAAACAGAATGAGAAAACCAATTAGGAAAACAAGGATATTAAATATTAGGAAGTTGTGACTGCCATAGCAAAGTACAAGCAAGTTGATATCAAGCTGTCAATAATTTTACTCAAAATATCATGCCATCTAAGAAAATGCATTTTACAATTCCAAAATTTTTTCAGATGGAGTAACAATTACTTTTGTCTCACTGCAAACATATATTTGATCATTAACTTTTGTGCTATGGCACCCTATAAAATGAAGAAAAATATAAATGACTCCAAGTTCTCTTCCAATTCTGCAGTTACTATTGTAGAATAACAGAAAGGGGGAAGAAGGTGATAATAATAAATTTTGAAACAGTTTATAAACATTAAATTTGAACACAATAATCTATTTAATTCAGTATGTATTTTATTAAGCACCATCTATATGCTAGGCAAAGGAAATATTTTTAAAATTCCTGCTCTTAGAGAATTTACATTATACAGAGGCAGAATAAGAATGGAATAAATACCAAAAATATATAAAATAAATACAAAGTAATATTTTTGTTTATGGAACATAATAGCTGTGGGTTGGAAGAGGAGTGGAGGAGAATCAAGAAAGGTCTCCTATGGGAGACAGTGCTTTGGCTGAATGTTGAAGAGACCTGGACATTCTAACAGGCTGAAGTGAGGAAGGGTGAGCATTTCAGGCATGGGAAAAAAAACCAGTGCAATGACACAAAGGTAGGAGTTGGAATGTCATGTACAGGAGACAGCGGCTGGGTTGGAATATGGAGTGTGGGGGATGGGAGGTAGAGAAAGGCAGATTCATGATTAGCTTGCAAAGATCTGCTTCAGTGAAAGGCTTTAAATGCAAAAAAAAAAAAAAAAGGTTTGCATTTTTTCCTAGAGCACATTTTGAGCCTTTGAACTTTTTCAGTAGAGGAATGATATGGGAAGAACTGCTTTTTAGGAATATCAATTTTGTAGTTTTATGTAGAATGGATTGAAGAAGTAAGAGACTGAATGCAGAAAGACCAATTAGAAAGTTATCCCAAAAGTATAGGAGAGAAGTGATGTAAGATAGAATCAGGATGGGGACAGTGGGAATGGAAAATTAAAAAAGGAACAGATAGAGTTAGTAGAGGAAGATTTAAAAAGACTTGGAAATTATTAGAGTGAGTGATGATAATTAGAAGAGGTTAGGTGTACATAGAAAAAGTCCATGAGAGAAGTTAAAGAATTTTCAGGGAGTTGAGGGATTGATTCTCCAGGTACCTGCTAAATGCAGAGAAAAGTCAGCTAGTGACCTTGGTTAAGATTAATTTTATTAATTCAACTGCCATCGTCTGGTGTCGCTTGAGAGTCTGTTGTCCAAGATACCTCTTTCTTAAAGTAATTAATTCTTTGAAACTTTCATTTGAGCCCTCGTGGGGATGCTATCCTCCAAAAACCTTTTTGTGAGTCTCTACCCAGACCACATAGCTAGTGTAATGAAGCTAACTTTACTCCCACAATCCTTTTCAGACTGACATTCAGATGATTCTGAGCAAGAGCAAAACCCAAGCAAAGAAGTCATTATTACTTATATCCACATTCCTGCCTTTTAATATATTTGTCAGCAACAACAATAACAACAGTATCCTAACTATATTTGTGCTATATTTTGCCCAATCTAAAACTACATTGATCACCTACAGCTGCTTCTTTCAAACCCA
This sequence comes from Vombatus ursinus, assembly GCF_900497805.2. Lineage (NCBI taxonomy): Eukaryota > Metazoa > Chordata > Mammalia > Diprotodontia > Vombatidae > Vombatus > Vombatus ursinus. Next base: position 20,090,981 of record NW_020954587.1, on the reverse strand, counting down.
TTAATGCTCTGAGATCCCAGGGAGGTTAAATAAACTTCCCCAAGGTCACATAGGTAGTAAGAGTCATAATTTGAACTCAGGTCTTCTGACTGCAAATGCAGCAGCCCTTCCACTAAACACTATTACCAGAACTTACTACATGCTACATTATTTTTATTTTTTATTGAAATTATTTTCTCAGTTATGTGAAAGGATACATCATACTCTTATGTGATAAATTCACTCCTCTTTATATTTCACAGAGGCAGTAATTATTATCTCAGGCAAAGAAACAGCAAAATTGACCTAAGTAAAAGAGATAAACAGTAAAACAATATTTTACTATATGATACCATACACAGTTAATTAATATCAACACCAAATGTAACATCCAAATGGCCTAACATGCAAATTCTTAAGGGAAAGTATAAATGAGTTACAGGGAAAATAAACAGCAAAACTTTGTTAGTAGGGAATGTCAGCTCATTCTTCACAGATCTAGATAAATATAACCAAAAAAAGAAAGAAAGAAAGATAAAATTACATAGAATTTTAAAAAAGTTAGTTGAAATTGACCTCTGGAGAATATTAAGTGGGATTGGGAAGCAGTATACCTAGTCTCAGCTTTGTATGGCACCTTCACAAAAATTGATCATATCTTAAGGCATAAAAAAGCTTGCAAACAAGTGCCAAAAATTAGAATATTAAATACATTTTATGGACCATAATGCAATAAAATCTAAATCAATAAAGGGTCTTTAAAGTAAAGATTAAAAATTAATTTTAAACTAAAATCCTAAAAAAATGGTTGGTTAAAAAACACTAAAGATAATGACAGCAATGAGGAAACATAATCAAACTTTCTGAAATGCAGACAAAGCAGTCCTTAGGGGAAATTTTATATCTCTAAGAACTTTTCGTCAGTAAAAGAGAAAAAACACAGATCGACAAATTGGGCATACAACTGAAAACAAAAAACCCAAAACATTAAAACCAACAAAGTTCAAACTTGCAATTAAATACCAAAATAGAAATCCTGAAAAAAGGAGAGATGAATAAAATTGAAAGAAAAAAAATCTCATCGAATCAGTAAATAAAATTAGGAAATGTTTGTACAAAAATACAGAATAAAAGATAAACCATTAGCTAACTTGATTTAAAAAGAAAGACTAAAACTCAATTAACAATATAAAAATGAAAAGGGTGAATTCACAACCAAGGAAGAAGAAATAAAAGAAAATATTAGGAACTTTATTCTCCCAACTATATGTCAAACAAACAGAAAAGCTAAAGGAAATGGACAAATATTTTTAAAAGCATAAAATACGTGGATTAACATAACAGGAATTAAAGAATTCAGTTCACTCAATCTTAGAAAAAAATTGAACAAGCTATAAATGAACTTTCAAAGGGGAAGAGGAAGAAACAGGTCAAAATGTATTTTCAATTCTATCAAATATTTAAAGAAAATTATTTCCAATATTATATAAATGTTTTTTAATAGATAAAAAGGGTCCTGACAAGTTCTTTCTATGATACAAATATAATCTTGAATATCTAAACCAGGGAGAGTCAAAATACAGAAAGAAAACTATAGCTTAATATCCTTAGTGAAGATTGATTTAAAATTGTAAAATAAAATATTAGCTAAGAGACAACAGCAACATATCACAAATATCATATGTTATGACTAGACTTATTTTTAACAAGAATACAATTTTTCCAAATATTTGGAAAACTATAACCATAATTGACCATGTTTATAAACAAACAACAAAAATCATATCATTATATCAATAGATGCAGAAAAAACTTGACAAGATACAACACCCATTGCTATTTAAAAAAAAACCCCTAGAGAGCATAGGAATAATATGGTAAATAATCTTATAAGTTATAATAATGTAATTATCATAATATCCTTTATGTAATAAGTATTATCTATCCACAACCAGGAAATGATATGTTCTATAGTGGAAATAAAATAGTCTTGATAAGGGATTAAGCAAGGATATCCATTATCATTATTACTGTTCAATATAGTGCTAGAATTAGTAGCTACAGAATAAGACCAAAAAAAAGAAAAAAAATTGAAGGAATAAACATAGACAAAGAGGAAACTAAATTATTACTTTGTGCAGATGATATTAGTGATTTAATAGAGAATTCTAAAAAAGTGAACTGAAAAAGTAAGTGAAACAATGAGCAACTTCAGCAAAATTGCAGGATGTAAACTCACATACATCATCAGCCTTTTTTTGTATTACCAACAAAATCTAGCAAGAAGAAATAGAAATTGAAATTGAATTTAAAACAACTACAAATCATTTAAAATACTTAAGAATCTCCCTTCCAAAACATGCACAAGAAGTATATGAACACAATTACAAAAAAACTTTACATAACAATAAATCTAAATAATAGGAGAAATATTAACTGTTCATGAGTACACTGAGATAATAGTAATAAAAATGACAATACTACCTAAATCAGTTTACTTACTCAGCATCATACCAATCAAGCCAAAGGATTAGTTTATAGAGTTAGATGAAAATAACAGAGTTCATCTGGAGGAACAAAAAATATTACAGGAATAAATGAGGAAAAAAAGTGGAAATGAAGGGGGCCTACCAGTGCCAGATTTCAAACTATACAACTAAGCAGGTGAGAAATAGAAAGGGTGATCAATAGAATAGATTATGTACACAATACACTGAAACATGAGCAAAGTAGCCTATTTGGGGGATGGTGTGAGGCAGTCAGGGTTAAGTGACTTAGCCAGGGTCACACAGCTAGTAAGTGTCAAGTGTAAGAGGCTGGATTTAAACTCAGGTCCTCCTGACTCCAAGGTCGGTACTCTATTCACAACAGCCTATTTTTTAAAATAAACTTTAAAATCTCATCTACTGGAACAAGAACTTGCCATCTGAGGTAAAGGATGATATCATAAACAAATAAGAGAAGCAAGAAAGAAATTACCTGTTTCATCTATGGATAGGAAGAGTTCATCACCAAACAGATAGAAAGGTTCATGGGAAGTAAAACTGACAATTTTGACTGCATAAGATTAAAAAGTTTTTCTACAAACAAAACCAATGCAGTTCATATTAGAAGAGTAGGTGGATGAAAATCTTTGCCATCAGTTTCTTTAATCAAAGTTTCATTTTTAAGATATACATGGAACTGATTAAAATTAATAAAACTAAGAGCCACTCCCCAGTTGATAAGTGGTCAAAGGATATGAATAGGGAGTAACCAGAAGAAGACATTCAAGCTATAAAGATCCATAGGAAAAGGTGTTTTAAATCACTAATAATTAATTAAAATAGCTCTACCATTTCCCCTCATACCATCAGAGTTGGCAAAGTTGACAAAATTGGAAAATGACAAATGATGGAAGGACTGCGGTGGGGAAAAGGTACATTAATATGTTGTTTGGTGGTGGAGTAAACTGGTCCAACCATTCTGGAAAGCAATTTGAAACCATGCCTCAAAAGTTATTAACCTGTACATACCCTTTGTCCGAGTAATACCACTAATGACTAATTATTATTTTTATAGTAGTTTAAAGATTGCAAAGTACTTTATGCAGATCATCTCATTTTATCCTTACACCAATTCTGTGAGATTGATACTATTAATATCCCCATTTTACAGTTGAGGAAGCCAAGACAAGAATTTAAGTGAGTTGCCCAGGGTCACAAAGCTAGTTAGTGTCTGAGTCTGGATTTGAACTCAGGTCTTCCTGACACTGAGTCTAGCACACCAAAGACATCAATGAATGAAGGAAAGGACCGACATATACAAATTGTTTTTGGCAACTCTCTTGTGGTGGCAAAGAATTTGAAATGGAGAGGTCACCCATTAATTGGGAGATAGCTGCACAAGTTATGTTATATGAATTTGTGCTGTAAGAAGTGATGAAGAGGATGGTTTCAGAGAAACCTGGGAAGACTGGCAAGGAGCTAATACAGAGTCAAGTGAGCAGAACCAGAAGATCAACTTATACAATAACAATAATGTTGTAAAAAGAAATAATTTTGAAAGATGATGGAACTCTGATCAACACAATGACTAACCTCAGTTCTAGAGGATTTATGATGAAACATACTACTGTCTTCCTGATTAGAGATGTGATAGATTCATATTGGAGATTGAGACTTTTTGACATAACTGATGCTGGAATCTGTTTTACTTGACTAAACTTATTTCTAATGGGTTTTGTTCTTCTTCCTTTCTCAAAGGGTATGGGGATAGAGTTGGTGGGAAAGGAAGGTGGGAGGGAGAGAATGCAGACCTGAAAATAAAATAAAATTGAATTTTTTAAAAAGTACAAGATAGACCAATAGATTTCAGTGTTAAAGAGTGCAAAAAGTTCATTGGTATGGTTTTAGATTCCACATTGTAGTTAGTCTTTAAGAAACTACCAATTATTGATTTTTATTGTAGCATCAAAGGATAATATCTACGTTTATTTGAAAAGGCTGTTAAAATACTCCTCCCTTTTCCAACTACATATCTGTGTGACAATTGATATTCTGCATATACTTTGACCAAAACAACATATCACAACAGATTGAATGCAGAAGTAGATATGAGAATTCAGTTGTCCTCTATTAGGCCAAATTAAAGAGATTTATCAAATGTAAAGTAATATCACTCTTCTCACCAATTTTTTTGTTTTGTAAAATATATTTTTCATAAAAATATGTTATTTATGTTAATGTAATAGATTTATTATTTTAATGAATTAAAAAATAGAATATCTTAAAATCATCAGTTTTAAATTCCGATATGCTAAATATTGATAGGGTGAGAGATAGTAAAGAATCCAGGGTGACTCCTGAGTTGTGAGGGACTAGGAGGATGGTATTGTCTCTACAGTAAAAGGGAAAGTGGGAGGTGGGATGGGCTTAGGGGAAAGATAATGAGTTCTGTTTTGGACATATTTAGTTTGAGTCTACTGAAAATCCAATTTAGATCTCTGAAAGGCAGTTGGAGATGCATGATTGGAGGTCGGCTGAGAGTTTGGGGCAGGATAGGTAGATTTGAGAATCATCAGATAGAAATGATAATTAAATCCATGGGACTTGATGAAATCACCAAGTAAAGTCATATAGAGGGAGAAGAGAAGAGGGCCCAGGAAAGAACCTTGAAGGACACCTATAGTCCTTAGAGGAAGTGAAAATCCAGTAAAGGAGACTGAGAAGGAGATGTCAGATAGGTAGGAGTAGAACCAAAAGAGAGTGGTATTTCAAAAACCTAAAGAGAAGAGAGTATCAAGGAGGAGAGAGTGATCAGTAGTGTCAGAAGCTGAAAAGAAGTTAAGGAAAATGAAAATTGAGAGGCCATTCAATTTGGCAACAAAGACATCATTGATAATTTTGGAGAGAGTAGTTTCAGTGAAATGATAAGATTGGAAACCAGACTGTAAGGAGTTAAAAAGAGTGAGGGGAGAGAAAATGGAAGTATCCATTATGACAGCCTTTTCAAGGAGCGTAGCCACAAAAGGCAAAAGAGATATGGGGTAACAGCAGGGATGGAAGGATTAAGTGAGAGTATTTTCAGAATAGGGGGACATTGGCATGCTGGAAGGCAATCAGTAATGGGCCAGTAGATAGTGAGAGACTGAAAAATGAATGATAGAGTAGGAATTACACAAGGGGCAATGTGTTAGAGGAAAAGGGCTGGAATGGGATTTCTTGAACTGGTAAAGGGTTAGCCCTGAAGGCCACTTCTTCATGTGAGATGAGAAGGAAGAAACAGTGACAGAATCTGAATGATAGATGAAGAGGGGAGAAGAAGGATTTTACAGAAAATAGCCTCAGTTTTTTCTGTAAAATATGAGGCAAGGTGGAGGGACACAAATCTGTTCTATCTAAATTATACCAGTTGTAAGGTTGCATACTATCCTGCCAACTACACCAGTTGTGAGGATGTAAACCATCCAAAGGAACAGTTCCACCAAAATGGGAACATTCTGAGATATGGGAGAAAGAAGCAGAACACATCAACAAGTGTGTGTGTGTGTGTGTGTGTGTGTGTGTGTGTGTGTGCGCGTGCAGATTATTAGGGTCTATTTGGGGGAGTTTACTCGCAAGACTGGTTCTTGGTGGTAGGAGGGTACTGATAGATCTCCACACTGCGTCAGATATTATATAGAAACAGAACAAAGAAGACATAGCGCAAGGGATGGCCCAGGGTTATTGTGCAAGTTTTCTCATGGGATAGTTGGAGCTTTTTTCGAAGTTTACATTAAAGGTAGTCTACATTAATGGTGGAGTCACATTCTCACACTGACTCCCACCATACACAAGGATCTCAGTTGAGAGGGTGGGGGAAGGGGTAATCATGGAAGGATTAAGGAAGAATGAAGAGGTTTGGAAGATGCACAGTGGAGATTGAGATAGTGAATTGATGAGGGAAGCATAGTGTGATTGTCTTGCTGCAGAACGGGCCCAGTTGAGGCTGTGTAACATAAATATGTAATGGACCCAGTCAAAAGGGTTGTGTGATTTTTCTCCACCTTTATTCCACATTTACCTAATATAAACCTGAGATGCCAGGCTGCAAGTGTACATTATTCAGAACTAGCACATAGGGAGAAAGGAGAGAATATCTCTAGTATTAGAAAGAGGAAGAGTTTGATCAAAAGTAGCTGACCTAGTATGTGGAGCAGTTAGGGCAAAGGGAAGAGAACAGTATTTGACTTTACAAGATTAGTGAATTCAGAGTTTAGTTGTTTCTAGAAGCAAATCATGAGTATATGAGGGGGGCAAGCCAAGAGAGGTGAGGCATGTATGAATAAACTTTCTTGGTGAGGTTAGAGTGAAAAGAAATTCCTTCCCTTTAGGAAGGAAGGAAAGAGATGAAAGAAAACCACACCTCTCTCTTTGCCTTCCCTAGTACTTTGGCTGCTCAGCCGGCCTTGTTTCCTCACGCCTCCTGCTGACTAAATGCTGTGTGTAATGATACAGTCTCTTTATGCTTCTCATATATCTCTCTATCGATTCTTCAGAAATTCTAGTGTTTTGTGATTTGCAGCTATAGAGCACTACAGAGAGAATATTGGCATTGATAAGAATTTTCATTTCAGGGAGTAGCTTGGAATCATTAAACATGCTGCATTATTTCCCAAATGTAATCCAGTCTCCTTTTTCTTCCTGTTTGATTCTGGACCAAGGTCACTGTTCAGTTGCAGTGTATGTTCAAAATAGATTTGTGCGTGTTGACTAACTCAGTGGCTTGCCATGGACCTGTGCATCATACACTTGATGATAGCTTTCATGATCTCTGTAGTTATACCTTTGTGAATTCTTAAATCACATTCCTTTTAATTATTGTGAATTTAATTTAGAAGAGAATAAAACCTAAATTTTAGTATTTCCAATTAATTCCTTCTTTAAAAAATTTTTATGGATCTTTTGTTTTTGTATCACTTTAATTACCCAGTCCTTCTCCCAGAAAGCTATCCCCTGTAACAAAAAATCAGAAAGAGTGGGGGAAAATGTTCATAACACTAGGAAGCATATAAACTAAGATAAACATTATATATAATGTTTCACTCCATGGTCTCCTACCTCTGTAAAGAATGAACCTAGCTTAGTAATTATAATTTCACAAAACTCAGAATTCAATGAATTTTCTCATTGTGGATGCTTAAGTATTCCACAAATATTAGCTCTTTTCATTCCATGTTGTATATACTTTCCCCCAGATTCTTTGAAATTCAATTTTCCTTCTAAGAATAGAAATTCTTTAATAATGAAAACATAGAGACTATTGCCATTTTTCCTCATAAGGTTCTAAATTTTGCCCTCTACTCTCTTTGCAATATTTTATTCAATGCTTCTAGCTTTTCTTGTCAAAGTATATAGTGACTGATTTTCAGTCAATCTGTAAGTTAATTAACAAGCATTTATTACATTCCTATTGTGTGACAGACACTAAGCAAGGGATACAAATACAAAGAATGAAACAGTTCCTACCCTCAAAGTGCTTACCTTCTAATGAGAGATAATAAACATTTATGTAAGCATATGAAAAATATATGTTTTATATACATATGTATGTGTATAGGATAAATACAAATAAATACAAGGTACTGTGTTGGGAGGGCAGTGGCATTTGAGAAGATCAGGAAAGGCTTCATCTAGAAGATAATGCTTGAGATAGATCTTGAAGTGAGAGAGTGATTCTACGAAGTGGAAGAAAGAAAGAAGTATATTCCAGACATGGAGGCACAGCCCGGGCAAAGGCACAGAGATAGGAGATGGAGCTTCACACGTGGGGAGCAAAGATAGAGTCAGTTTGGCTGAATCATAAAGTAAGATGGGGGACTAGAGTATGGTGAGTCTGGAAAGTTAGGTTAGGGAATATGAACATACAGAATCCAAGCATGCTTGTCTGATTCTTCTTTTTTTAAAATATGATTTTCTGTTTAATCAAATTTAAAACAAATCTATAGAAAGGATGACTGGAAAAACAGTTTCTTTCTTTTTTTGGGGGGTGGGGCTAAGCAATGGGGTTAAGTGACTTGCCCAGAGTCACACAGCTAGTAAGTGTTATGTGTCTGAGGCCGGATTTGAACTCAGATCCTCCTGAATCCAGGGCCTGTGCTCTATCCACTGCACCACCTAGCTGCCCTCTGGAACAACATTTTCTAACAATTATTGCACTGGAGAATATGATTTTTTACAACATATATCCAAAAATGAAAAGAAATTCACACACATGGTGAAAAGCTAATGCTTGAATCTGTGTCATCTTGACTTAGTTATCAAGATTACAAAGCAATTATTAATTTTTAAGTGGCCCAAACAAAACAGGTAGAGTGGTGCACAGATCATGTCAGTCCATTTTAAAGGCCAATTAAAGCAGAGCCCGTCCAGCTTAAAATATTGGTACATAGGGCTGCATTTTAAAGTAACACTTAAGATTCACAATCCTGAAAATCCCTTCAAAATTAATGACAGAAAATACAATCTAAAGGATATTTAGTTAAGCCCCTAGCTTTAAAATAAAATTGATGAACTATCACAAAAGGTTTTAAAGAACACAAGACAGTTATATTAAATGTGTATTAATGCTTGCCTGATTCTGTAGAGAATCTACATTGTATTTATTTATATTTATCCTGTATATACTTATAGATGTACTTCTGTCTCCTGTTAGGATATATGCATTTTGCCATATGATTAGGGCTCATTGAAATAGAATAAGCTCACGGAGGAGGTGGAATCTGCTGGTGCAACCTCGCTCTGATTTTAAATAGGATAAATCATAGACATAGTGAGGGGATAAAGATCTGAGAACCTTACATGTCTTTTGTACTTCCTCAGAATTTCTGTCCAGCCAGGTGGATCCATGTAATGTAGGACTCAATATCCAGACCCTCTAGATGAAGATACTGTCTAACAGTGCTACTTGGTGGATAATGACTTGTTTGTATTTTTATCCTGGAGACAAGAGAGAACCACTGGAGTTGTTTGATTAGGGGAGTGACATGAGCAGAATTACACACAAGGAAAATAATTTCGGTAGCACTGAATAAGATGGGCATGGGTCAGAAGAGACTTGAGCCAAGAAGATCAGCTAAGAGGTTGTTGTCATTTGTTGGTTGTGGCCTGAGCTGTGACTGCATATCTAGAGGGGAGGAGTAGGGTGTGACAGATGTTATGAAAGAAGATTTTGCAGCTGATTGGATGTGTGGGGTGAGGGAGAGTTAGTTATTGAGGATAAGAAGTTATAAACCCATGAGAATAGTGGTACCTTTGACAAAAAAGGAAAGTCTGTAAGAGGAGAGCATTTGAAGAGGATGATAATGAGTTCTCTTTTGTATATGTTGAGTTTGAGATGACTTAGGACACCCAATTTGAAATGTCTAATAGTTGGTGATATGGGATGGGACCTCAGGGAGTGAGACTGGTACTGTAAGTCATCAGCATAGAGATAAAAAGTGAGAGCATATTTTGTAATGCAGTATTATTTTTCATTTAAATCTTTAAATGACAAAATCCCTCCATTAGTATTTTTGTTTTTTAAATAATTGTTTATTTATGTCTTTTCTTTTTTATATCATCATAGTATCCCCAGTATCCTTTCTTCTTCTTATCACAGCCATCCCATATTACAAAATAGTATCTTTTAAAGAGGAAAAAAATCAGCACATTTGATCAATATATTGGAAAAGCCTGAAAAAAATGTGCAATGGCCTGTGAACTTCCCACTTCCACAAAGGGGTGGATTGGGAGTGTCTTTTTATATATCTTTATTTGAATCATGCTTAATCTGTATAATCTTGTTATATTCACTTTTGATTTGTGAGTGTGTGTGGATACGTGCGGGGTGTGTGTGTGTGTGTGTGTGTGTGTGTGTGTGTGTGTATACTGCTTTCCAGTTTTCCCAGCAGTTGTTTATCAAATCAGGAGTTTTTTCCAGGGTAGTTTATGTTTTCTATTTTGTTAAACACTGGGTTATTGAGATCCATTGTTTCTGATTTTCTCTTGTCTGGTATGTTCTATTGATCAATTTTTTTAACCAATACTAGACAGTTTTGATGACCACTGCTTTATATGCTTCTGCATTTGTAACTGAGACAGTAAACACTCTGAGAGATGTATTGACTTGTATGGCAATGGGGATTTTTGCCAAATCTGAGGAGCACTGACTTTTCATACACTGGGCCCCAAGTGATCAGGAAACTATATCAACAGTTTGAGCCCTAGTCCTTCAGGTCAATCATGGCCAGCTGATGATGTTGCCATCCCTTTAAAGAGAAATTAGTGCTGCCTAGATGAAACAAATATTATTCTTATCACATCCTACCCCTTGGTGGCAAGGTATAAAATTCCAGGGGATTTTCCCTTACTTAAATTGCCTTAAGACAATTACTGGATAACTCCCCAACCTCAGAGAATAGATAATTCTGACATAGAGAACATTGGAGTTGGAGTTTAGTGGAAATAAAAGAAAAATAAAACAACAAGCAATTTAAAAGTCCCCTGAATAAATGCGGTCCACATAGTATGGATGACATCAAGGGAAATTCACATTAGATCTCCAAATACAAGGTGGCAACAATGATGAGGAATAACACCATGAACATCAGGGCTACAGTTATGACATGTCTGGCACAGCTCCCAGTCCCCATCATGTGCCAGTCATTTGTGGCAAGGTAGCTTTTTGCTCTGAAAAGCAGCTATGAGGTCATAAGCCTTTTGCTTATAACTTGTCCCAGGACCTGAGTTCACACTGAGATAGTACCCACTCAATGTTATCCAGTCTAGTCAGAATCTGCCTTCTCCCTGGGACAGTCATCAAAGAGGTAATAACATCTTTGCACCTTTATATGTCCTTACTTAGAACTGCTTCCTCCTTCTCTATTACCCAGGGACTCAGTTTAGATATCAAATCAGCTAAGGAATCTTGAATATTTTTTGAGGAAAATTCACATTCACCAGTTATGTATTTTCACCTCAGCTGTATTTTAGAAATTAAAAGACCTACCAACAATTCCACCCTCTTGGTTCCCCAAATCCTTTCTGATTTTCTGAATCTTGTCTTTTGGAGGTAAGTAGGACTGCTAACTAAGTCATTAGTTTTTAGACATTTTCTGAGTCATTTCCTTGGGGTATATGGAGCCATCCTAGGGAACAGGAACTTCGAAGTCTGAGAAATTTTGCTTGAGGGAAAGAATAAGGAAGGAGGTCAACAAATAATATGTCTAAAAGCAATCCATAATTATTAGGGAAGTCTTCCGGGAGTCCAAATCTAAGAATTCACAAGGCCAGGAGGCCTTCTCCCTTCTTAGGACATGACTTTAGAGAGGTGAGACACCCAATCTTTATAATCGATGGCGTAATAAAGAACTTATTGTTTCAAGAATTTATTCTAGCATTCAACAATGCCAATCATCTGATGATGCTATGGGAGATGGAGAGACCAGAAAATATGATGGTGGTAAGCCCATCATTGGACTTTTTTTGGAGAAGTTGGGTGCCCTGATCAGAAACAAGGTATGGAGTAAGGGAGCATAAGGGAGGAGGGTATGTTTTGATCATGAATGTCCTAGAGGAGGACTGGGCAAGAATTAGATTCCATGTTTATTTCAATGGACAGGACTGAAATTTTCCTTGATGCTAACCTGCTACCTAAAGAATCCTGAATACTCACCAAATGTAACAGTAATATCTCTATAGAGATTCTTATCTCTATAAAAAACAAATATCTGGTAAATTATTGGAGATACATAAATGGATTGAAGCTCTCCTACTTTACTCTCAGTGAAGTTCTATAGGCAAACTTCTTCCCCTTAGATGGGGAAAGTTTACTAATAAAATAAATTTTCCACTTGTAAGCAGTTCAGAAACACTAAGGGATAATGTCATAGTAATCTTTCAGAGGTGGGTGTTCTGATTCATAGACGGAGCACCATTGAACAGAAATAATTGCCTTTTCCCAAACCTACCACAACACGGTATCATCAGGTAGATGCCCAGTTCCCAATTTCTGCTGTTCTCATAAAAGTTTCATCCATATTATTCAATTTAGCAGAAAGTTGTGATGTCACTGATGACCCACTAACAATTGTATGTGGTTTGAGGCACTGGTAAAATTCCTCCATTGATCCTGATACCAAAGAGGAGAGTTTTTCATGGTATAGACATAAACATCTCTTGAATACATCCTCTTATTTCCTCTAAAATTGCCTACACTCTAGTGCAGGCTTTCATAACCTTTGTATTTTGCTAGACAATGGAGTTAAGTAACTTGCCTAGGATCACACAGCTAGTAAGTGTCAAATGTCTGAGGCCAGATTTGAACTCGGGTCCTCCTGACTCCAGGGCCACTGCTCTATCCACTGTGCCACCTAGCTGCCCCTCATACCTGTATTTTTGCAATAGCTGGTGTTGTGTCTGTCTGCCTCAAATCTCTTCCCACTCCAATCTATCTTCCGTCTAGGTACCAAAGTGATTTTCCTAAAGTACAGGTTATATCATGTCACGTCCTTACTCAATAAACTGTAATGGCACCCTATTGTGTCCAGGATCAAATGCTCTCTTTGGCATTCAAAACCCTTCCTAACCTAATCTGCTCCTCCCTTTCCAGTTTTCTTGTACCTTACTCTCTGACGTACACTATTTGATCCAGCGACACTGGCCTTGTAGCTGTACTTCAAACAAGATACATCTCTTTACTCCACATATTTTCTCTGTCTGTCTCCCATACCTGGAATGATCTCCCTTTGCCAATCTGATTACTGATTTTCCTGGCTTACTTTAAGTCCCAACTAAAATCCCATCTTTTACTGAAAGCCTTCCTCAATGCCCCTTAATTCTAGTGCCTTCCCTCAGTTAATTATTTCCTGTTTCTCCTGTGTATACCTTGCCTTGTGTATATTTACATGTTGTTTTCCCCGTTGTAGATTGTTCTTTCCTTGAGGATAGGGACTTTCTTTTGCTTCTTTTTGTATCCTTAGCACTTAACATAGTGTCTGGCACATAATAGGCATTTAATAAATGTTTATTGATTGGGGTAGGAGCTGTCAGGGAACCAAGCAAAATGAAGTTTGTCAAAATCCAGGGTCTAGTAGGTAAGACCCTTTTTGCAAATGGTAACCTCCCTAAGAACAATTAATATTTTTCTGTTATTTAGATCTTTGTCTTGTGTTTTATAATTCTGTTCATATGGATCTGGTGTGTGTGTCTTAGCAGGTAGAATTCCAAGTATTTTATACTCCCTATACTTATTTTTGGGGAGATTAGGTCACACAGTGGATAAAGCACCAGGTCTGGGGCCATGAAGACCTGAGTTCAGATCTGACCTTTGACACTTACTAACTATTTGATCCTCAGCAAGTCACTCAACTCCATTTGCCACAGTTTCCTCATCTGTAAAATGAGCTGGAGAGGGAAATGACAAATCACTCCAGTATCTTTGCCAAGAAAACCTCAAATGAAGTCACAATGAATTAACCATGACTGAAATGACTGAACAACAACAAAATCCATGAAGAATCAGACACAACTGAAACAACTGAACGACGATACTTATTTTAAATAGAATTTCTCTTTCTATCTCTTCATGCTAGATTGTGTGGGTTTATTTTATATCCGGAAACTTTGCTAATGTTGTTTCTTAAGAGTTTTCTAATTATATTTTCTAATTTTCTGTATTTATTTTCTAATTTTCTAATTATATATAATATAATTTTCTAATTATATTTTTAAGTTTATTTTTTCCAATTATATGTAAAAACAATTTTTTATTTTTTTTTAAATATTGAGTTCCAAATTCTCTTCCTCCCCCCCAACACTTCACCCACAGAAGGCAAGCAATTCTGTATAGGTTATACATGTGTAGTCATGCAAAACATATTTCCATATTTCACAACATAGTCATGTTGTAAAAGAAAACACAGAAAAATAAAGTGAAAAAGAAGTATACTTCAATCTGCATTCAGACTCCATCAGTTATTTCTCTGGAGATGGACAGCATTTTTCTTCATGAGCCCTTTGGAATTGTCCTAGATCATTATATTGCTGAAAATAGCTAAGTCAGGGTAGCTAGGTGGTGCAGTGGAAAAAGCACCAGCCATGAAGTCAGGAGGACCTGAGTTCAAATACAGCCTCAGACACAGAGCACTTACTAGCTGTGTGACCTTGGGCAACTCACTTAACCCCATAGCCTACAAAAAAAAAGAAAGAAAGGAAGAAGAAAAAGAAATGAAAATAGCTAAGTCATTTACAGTTGATCATCATACAGTATTGCTATAACTGTGTATAATGTTCTCCTGGTTCTGCTCACTTCACTTTGTATCAGTTCATGTAAGTCCAGGTTTTTCTGAAAGCATCCTGCTCATCATTTCTTATAGCACAGTAGTATTCCATCACAATCATATACCACAACTTGTTCAACTATTCCCCAACTGATGGGTATCCTCTCAATTTCCAATTCTTTGCACCACAAAAAGAGCTGAAATAAATATTTTTGTACAAATAGGTCCTTTTGTCTTTTTCTTTGATCCCTTTGGGATACAGACAGTAGTGGTATCGCTGGGTCAAAGGGTTTGCACAGTTTTATAGTAGGATTACCTAACTAGGTACTAGTTAATAGTAACTAGGAGAACCAGGAAAGGCCTCCTGAAGAAGGTGGGCTTTGAGGTGAAATGTGAAGCAAGCCAGGGAAACCAGCAATTTATTCATTTCTTTATTTTTCATTTTGTTTATATTTCTATTAAATGCATACAGAACCGAGTCATTAAAAACTACTATTATTTTGTTATTGTCTATCTTCTTCAATTCAATTAACTTTCCTTTGTGAATTTAGATGCTAAGGCATTCCCATTACTAGCTGTGTGACCTTGGAAAACATATAAGTTTAATATTGATATTGGTTTATTGCTCTTTGGTTCTTTTCAGAATAATTTATGTTCCTTGTTTATCTTTATGTTGTGAATTTTTGTTTTTGCTTTGGCTGATAGAATGATTGTAACTCTGAATTTTTTTAATTCATCTGTTGCACTGTAAATTTTGTGCTTGACCTTCATTTTTTATTCTGTGGGTATCTTTACTCTTTAGACGTGTTTCTTGTAAGCAACAATTTATACATTTCTTTCACTTTATTGCATTGTTTAATCTGTTCACATTTAAAGGTATGAACTACATATGTTTTCCTCTGTTTCTAATACTACTTTTTTTTCTGAACTGGGATTGTTTTCTTGTTCTTTAAGGGCATTACTTGCTGTCTTCAGTTATTTTTGCTTAATCTACTTTAAGGCAATCCTATTTTGGTGGACTGTTTTCCTCTCACCCTCAAGTTTCTGCCCCCTTCCATTTGTCAGTGATTTTACTAGTTTAGCAGTTTTACTTAATTTATAAATAAGTTTACTTTCTTTCATCTAGTTCTCTAATTATTAGCCTGTTTTTTTCTCTCAAGTAAATGAATAAAATCCACCTTCCTTCCCTCTGCAGCTTTATTTTGTTTGGGTTTTTTTAATTTCTAAAAAGGCTTTATTTCCTTCATTCTCTTCATCAAATCCTTTCTTTCATTGTCTATTCTAAATTTTTATTCTTTTTTCTCTTTCATTTTCTTTTATTTTTCAGTGAAGTATTTCTTTTCTCTCCTCACCTCCCCCAAACTATTGAAAAAAAAAGAAATAAGAGAAATTAAACCCTTATTAAAAATATTCAGTCAAGTAAAATAAATTCTCACACCGGACTAATAAAAATACATGTTTCATTCTACATCTTATGTCAAAGAACATGCACATAGATGGCAGAATAAGGCAGGAAATCACCTTAACTATCCCAAACAACTAGAAAATAATGCCTCCAATGAATCTGGAATGGCAGAACCAACAAACAGATGGGATGAAAAAAAATTTTCAGCCCAAGACAACTTAGCAGATTGACAGGAAAGAGTTGTCTCACTTGGGTAAAAGGGGAGCACAGAACAGGGCAGGCAGTGTCTGAGCAAACCAGCAGGAGGCCCAGAGCCCAGCCAGGGTCAGTGATTGAGGCACTGTGACCTTAGCACAACTGTAGGTGAACAACCAGAGCCCATACCCCGTGTGGCCCTGGCACAGCACCAGGCCCCCTGAAGACCCTGACATAGCACCAGGAGAACAACCAGGTCCTCCCTTCCTCTACAGCCATGGTGCAGCACCAGGCCCAGCACGTGTCATGATATCGTAGCAGGTGAGTGGCCAAGACCTTGCAGCACAAGCACAGAGTCAGATTCAGTGCAGGCCGCAGCATAGCACCAAGTGAGTGGCTAGGTCTCCCGTATACCTGGTGCAGCACAAGGCAAACAGCCGAGGCCTGTAGCCCCCAGCACAAGAATCTTGGGACAGTGCTCCTAAAAAGGTAAGAAAATGGGCTAGAAAAAATTGAGCAAAAACAAAAACAAAGACAAAAAAAAAAGAACCTGACCATAGTAAGTTACTATGGTGACAAGAAAGATAAAAACAAAAATCCAGAAGAGGACAATAATGTCGTAACACCTATATCAAAGCCTCAAAGAAAAATATGAATTGTTCTCAGGCTCAAAAAGATCTGGAAGAGCTCAAAAATAACTTTAAAAATCAAATAAGAGATAGAAAAAATTTAGGAAAATCAATGAGAGAGAGAACTAGTGGAGTCCGAATACAGATTAAAGCATACTTTTTCTTTATTTTGGGGAGGGGGTTTATCTGTGTTTTCTTCCACAACATGACTTACATGGAAATGGGTTTTACTTGACTACAAATGTACAAACTATGTCAAATTATTTGCCTTCTCAATGAGGTGGGGATGAGAGGGAGGTAGAGAGGAAATTTGGAACTCAAAATTTGAAAAAAAAATAGTTAAATCATTTTATACGTAATTTAGGGGGAATAACATTAAATTGAGAAAAATAATTGTATCATTATTAGGGCAGTTAGAAAGAGTATATATGGACAGAGGATGTGAGTGTAAGTTGACTTAGATGGGATGATATCCAAATTTTAAAAAATTGAGATGAGCCTGAGGATTACGCTGGGAGCAGAAGGAAGAGAGAATTAGAATGTGGTCAATTATCTCACATGAAAAGGCACGAAAGACCCATTACAGTGAAAAGGAAAATGGGGGACCAGGAGCAGTGAGCATCACTTCAGCCTTACTCTTACTGAAATTGGCTCAAAAAAGAGAATAACATACACAGTCAGTTGGGTATACAAATCTACCTCACCCTATAGGGAAGTAGAGAGGGTTAACAAAGGTGGAATAAATACCTAGGAGTACCAGATCTCAAACTATATCACAAAGAAGTAATCATCATGTTCACATTTAGGTATGATAAGAGCAGCCTGTTCACCTGTAGTACTGGAATGACACAACGGTTCCCTCCAGTTCTCTTCCCTCTAGGTCTAATCCTCTCTACCTTTGAGAAAGCAATGAGATGCATAGGTACAGCAGTGCATTCCATGTCTATTGTCGTTCATTCATTTCAGTCGTGACCAACTCTTTATGAACCATATCAGGTTTTCATGGCAAAGATACTGGAGTCGTTTGCCATTCCTTCTTCAGTTCATTTAACAGGTGAGGAAACTGAGACAAAAAGGGTTCAGGGACTTGCTTATGGTCACACAGCTAGTCAATTGTCTGAGGATAGATTTGAAGTCAGGAAGATGAGTCCTGATTCCAAGCCAAGTGCTCTGTGTATCAGTGAGCTAGCTGCCCTTCATGTCTATGGATGTAAGAATAATTGATTATTAGATCATTGTTCACACTCCAAGAAAAGTTCTGACAATTCTCAAGCAAGAGTTTTCCATGTGGTGCATTTTAGGTATTTCGCCATTCATGCAGGTTAGGCTTCTTCTTAGAACATTTCTTTGAGGAGTCAGAGGAGGGATCCATGCCAGCTGAGAGTTCAGTGTTTTGACAGTTTGATTGCCTTCCTTCACAGAAGACTAGTACCTCTGGTGTGAAGGCTGTTGAGCCCTTTTCAGGGCTGCTCTCCACCTTCGGTGTCTGCCTATTCCACCTAACTCTCACCTGTGGCTCCAAGAAGCTGTAGCATGCACAGCAGCCACACCCCAGTAAACTGTTTTCAGCAGACGGGATAAACCAGATTGAGGGTAATGAAGGGGTCTCACACCCGTGAAGTCTTCCCCTGGTGGAATGGGCGGATGAAAACACTTTGTTCCAATGGCCAGGAAGGCAGCTGAAGCAGGCGCTGTGGAGCGCTTAGAGCTTGGTTAGACAACGAAGACACCAAGCTCATCCAATGCATCTTGAGCCATTTGTCAGTCGTCTTGATTCTGTCCTGCCGCTAGACTGTGATGACTTTGGAGGAGAGAGTGAGGCCGACGACTTTGTGCAACTCTGCCTCGTTTAAACTCAATTTATGCATGAATCAAAGGACATCACCCATACCATTTTTGACCTACAACATGGATGCAAGTACTCTTTCTCATATCTAGGACTAACAGGAGCAGTCCATTTACATTGAGTACCAGAAGACATGACTGTTTCCTCCAATTTTTGTTTCTACTAGGTCTAATCCTCTCTACCTTTGAAGGTTTTGGAAAACATGGAGAAAGAAGAGAGATGAAATGCTCTCCCAAAGGCACTATGTCTCTACAAAAGGACTCCATCCATTTATTCCCAGTCCTAATTCCAGGCACTCAGGAAATGGCATGGAATGCTTTTGAAATCCCCTCCGATATCCCTGACTCCTTTGGGGCCTTTTCATCCTCCAACATGAAGCTCCTTAAATCTGCTTTCCCTGTTACCATGAAGACTATAGGAGGTCTCCCACCATCTAGTCACAGTATCCTTCGTTTAAGGAAGCTATTGAAAAAAATTTCACCTGTAATTGATCCTTTAATAGATCAGGGCATTATTACTCTTTGCAGTCCCCCTTGTAGTACACCCATTCTCCCTGTTAAAAAAAAAAAAAACTTAAGCCAGAGCCAGATGGCAAACCTTTTTATTGTTTTGTTCAGGATCTGTGTATGTCATTCCCAGGCATCTGGTGGTACCAAACCCTGCCACTATCACTTTTCCCAGTCCCTCGTGAAGCAACAGTAGCAGACCTCTGTTCTACATTTTTTCCATACCCATACATCCAAATTACCAACATTTGTTTGCCTTTACCTGAAAACACACAGTGAGCATGGATTTGGTTGCCTGAAGGGGATATAGAGGCCCACGCTATTTTCTCAGATTTTACAGCAGGATTTAGCCTTCATCACTTTTAGAAGTGCCGCCCTTATTCAATATGCAGACATCCTGCTCCTAGCAGCACCAGATGCAGAGGTTTGCCTGGAAGACAGCTGTCATCTATTGCCAGAGCTTCACAGAAGAGACTACAAAGTCTCTAAGTCAAAGGTACAGTGGTGTCTTCCACAGGTGGAGTGTTTGTGTTTTGTTCCAGCTGCTGGGACTCTCTCGATTTCTCCCAAGCTCATGCAGGCTATTCAGTAACTTTCTGCTTCTTCCTCCAAATGGCAGCTCAGTGCTATCCTATGAGCAGCTGGATACTGCAGGCAGAGGATACCCTCTTTTGGTGATATTACCAAGCCTCTTGTGTCTCTGACTAAAAACTCTGCTCCTGAACATTTACAGTTGGATTCTCAACATCTCTCAGCTATAACAGAGCTGAAATGGGTCCTGTTATTAGTACCTGCATTGGGACTCCCAGACTACAGTAGGTCCTCTACTATTTTTGTACATGAACAGAATAGGGTGGCTTCTGGGGTCCTATTAGGACCCTCAACCATTAGGGTTAGGACCCATCTTGCATCCTGTAACTTATTAGTCTGCTCAACTTGGTGCCATAGCTGCTGGAGCACGGCCATGCCTCCAGGCTGTGACTGCCACTCCCCTCCTGGTGAAGATGGCTTCTGATCTGGTTCTGGGTTCTCCTTTAATACGACGATGCCCTCGTGAAGTTGAGGCCCTCTTGCTCCATCACCGGACACACACCTCTTCAGATCAAAGACTCACGAAATATGAAGTGACTTTGCTAGGGAATGAGAATATCAGCCCAAAATATTGTACAGGCCTTAATCCTGCAACATTGCTCCCTGATTTGCCATTATTGGGAGAACCTATGCATGACTGTGCCTCTGTCGTGGACATAGCTGAAAAACTCTGTGATAATCTCTCTGACATACTTTTAGAGAACTCTGACTTTGTTTTCTATACTGATGGGTCCTCTTTTATGACAGAGGAACCCACCACACAAGAACTGCTGTAGGTTCTCTGACTATGATACTGTCTGGACAGCCTCTCTGCCCTCCAATCTTAGCTTCCAGATGGCTGAGCTGATGGTCCTTACTCAGGCATGTCATGTAACCAAGGAAAAAAGTGCCACCATTTATACAGATTTAAGATGTGCCTTTGGTGTCTGCCAAGCTGTTGGAATGCTTTGGTTGCAAAGGGGATTTTTTTTTACCTCTGCTGACAAAGTCTTTGCAAATGCAGAATTCATTAAAGATCTCCTGTCTACCCTGAAATTTCCCTCTGCTCCATTTATTGTTCACTGTTCTGCCCATAAGGGAGGAGCTGATCCTATCTCAAGTGAGAATGAGCATGCTAATGCTGTGCTAAGCTTGCTGCCATGGAAGCCCCTGCACATATTTTTAACCTTTCACCTTCTGGTAATACTGACAGCTCTTTTTCCTATGATGACTGAAGCAGAAGTGGAAACAAAAGTTTAAGGCAAAACAAGTTAATTGGATCTGGATGTCCACAGAGGGCAAACCCCTTCTCCCCCAGAGCTTCTCCCACCAAGTATGCCTGTCTATTCATAAGAGTGGCCACTTCAGCTCTCGAGGGATTGTGGATTCCGTTTGGAGGGTTTGGGTTGCCCAGGTGTCACCAGCATAGCCTCCCAGGTGTGTACCTCTTGCCCTCCCTGCCAGATTTATAATCAACATGCTTTTCATGCCAAGGCTTGTGGTGGGTGTCCTCTGGCATACACACCTCTTGAACATTTACAAATGAATTTCGTTTGTATGCTTAAGGCTAGACATCATAAGACTTGCCTTGTTATTGTTGACCAACTCACTCAGAGAGAGGATGGAGGCTTTTCCTGGCCCTCGTGCCACCACTACATTTGTTGCTAAGGTAGTCCTGAAGGAGATTGTTCCTCACTTTGGCCCACCAGCACGCATTGACCCTGACAAGAACACCCCACCACCACCACTTCACTGATTCTTTCTTGTCCCAAATTTATTCCTGTCCGGGGGATGACTCCAAAATTCCACATGCCTTACCATCCACAAAGCTCAAGCCAAGTTGAGTGTATGAATAAGGAACTTAAAATCATGATTGGCAATTGTGTACTGAGTCTCATTTGAAACAGCCTGATATTTTCCCCTTGGCATTGTTCCCGAGGGGAGAACTACATATATATTGCCTTTTGAAATGCTTTTTTGGACACGCTCCTATCCAAGCATAACCCTTTTCCTTAGTATATACATCTTTAATAGGAGGGGATACCTCTATTGCTTCCTATATACAGGAGTTACGGCCAGGCTACGTGACCTCCACGAGGCAGGAGCAGAAGCGCAGACTGGACTTTTGGACTTCTTACTTCACGATTCATATACCCAGGAGACAGGGGGTACATCAGAAACTTTCAGCAGACTAGCGGGACTTATCCTGCTTGGGAAGGACCATTTCAGGTGTTGCTGACCACTATCACTGCCATCAAGTTTGGAGAAAAAGACTCTTCGATTCATTGTTAACATGTAAAACTGGTTCCATTCTCTTGTTCCTGTCTTTTAACTCTAGTTATTCAACATCATTTATAGCTAACAGAGACTCAAAGGAGTTTAAAATTGCTTCCTCATTTGAGCATGTGGTAAAATCTTTTGAAGTCATTTAATCTCAGCATTATTACCCATAGTGCTCTCTTCTTTAGCTCCTTTCTCTTATGATTTTTGGACAAAGGATAATGCTTTTATTAGACTCCATAGTCAGGTGGGACCTACTTTACAAAAAGCCAAAGCCATTGGGTCTCATGAGTGTTGGGTCTGTCACCAGCTCCATCAGAGCTCTATTATCTCTTGGGTACCTATTTCTGTTCAGCCAAATAAAACTTTACTAAAACCTGAAATTGAAGAAGGTGGTTACAGGTTAACAAATAGGCCATTAGGGAGCTCATTGATGGCTTATTCAATTTCTTTTTCTAAGATAGGGTTATTTAAGTATTCTGGCCAATTTATATTTTTGTAAATATTCATTCATTTTGTTTAGATTATCAGATTTATTGGCATATAATTGGGCAAAATAGCTCCTAATTATTGCTTTAATTTTCTCTTCATTGGTGGTGAATTCATTCTTTTCATTTTTGATACTAGTAATTTGATTTTCTTTTTAAAAAAAAATCAAACTAACCAATGGTTTAATTAATTTACTGGTGTTTTTTTCCATTAAACTAGCTCCTAGTTTTATTTATTCATTCAATGGTTTTCTTATGTTCAATTTTATTAATTTCTCCTTTGATTTTCTAGATTTCCAATGTAGTGTTTAATTGGGGATCTTTAATTTGTTCTTTTTCTATTTTTTCAGTTGTATGCCCAATTCATTGATCTACTCTTTCTCTATTTTATTGATATAAGTGTTTTAGAGATATAAATTTTAAGGATATAAATTTCATCCCATAAATTTTGGTGTGTTGTCTCATTGTTGTCATTCTCTTCAATGAAATTATTAATTATTTCTATGATTTGTCTTTTGATCTACTCATTCTTTAGGATTAGATTATTTAGTTTGCAATTAATGTTTGTGCCTCAGTTTAGTTTTATTTCTCACAAAGCATGACCAAGATGAGAGGTTTGAATTTTCTCAAATAAGATTGGCTTTTACAGAGACCAAGCTTGCAGCAACTGAAATGTTTGTTATCAGATACAATGAATGATGCTACAAGTATCTTGTCTTCTTAACATTTTGAGATTATATGTGTTTCCACAGAGAGTAAGGCTGTAATAACCAGAATGTTCTCAGAGTGTTTGTCTCCAACCACAGATATCTTGTCCTCTGAGGGTTATATCGTTATTCTAATATTTTTTTCCTCTCCCTTCCTGGAAGTAAGAGGTCTACAGGTCTTAAGACATTGCACATCTTTTCCAAATGCATCAATCAGTTGGGCTGACTTTTTTTTCCTCCCTCACACTTCTCCACCCTGACCCATGCATGAACATGTAGGATTCTTGGGGATCAGTCAAGGTAGAAGGGAGGGATAAGGAATAGGAGAGAGGGAGTAATAATGGGGAGGGATCGGTTGGGAGAGGGGGCAAAAGCGGCGAGGGATGGGCCTTGGGAGGAGATAGGAAGAGGAAGAGGTCACGGACCAGTGAACTTTGAGCTTCCTGTAGCCTTCTCTCCCGACTCTGGGGAACAGGGAACTCCCCAATTAACGTTTGATACATGTTTCCATAGCTCTTTAATGCATGCAATTTTATTGTATTATAATTTGAAAAGAATGAATTTAACATTTTTGTTTTTCTGCATTTGGTTATTAGGTTTTTATGCTCTGATATATGGTCAATTTTTGTGTGTGCCATGTACACGCAAAGTACTTCATTCTAAATTCTCATTTAATTTTCTCAAGTGTCTATTGTATCTAACTTTTCTAAAATTCTGTTAATCTCTTTTTGTTTTTTTGTTAGATTTATCTAGTTATTATCTGGTTTTTTGTTACATTTATCTAGTTATTATTAACTAGTTATCTAGTTATTATTATTTCTAGGGGAAAGTTTATGCCCTCCACTGTGTAGTTTACTGTCTAATTCCTCCTGTAACTCATTTAACGTTTCCTTTAAGAATTTGGATGCTATACAAGTTGGTACATATGTATTTAGCATTGATTGTCTATATTGGTTATGGTACCTTTTAGCAAAATGTAGTTTCCCTGCTTATTTCTTTTAATTAGATCAGTTTTTTCCTTTTGTTTTGTCTGAGATCAAGATTGCTACTCCTGCTTTTTTTTACTTTAGCTGAAGCATAATTAATTCTGAGTTATCCTCTAATTTTTATTCTGTGAGTCTTTCTGTTTCAAGTGTGTTTCTTGTAAACAACATATTGTTGGAGTCTGTTTTTTAATTCATCCTGCTGTCTGCTTCCATTTTATGAGTGAGTCCATCCCATTCATATTCAGTTATGATTACTAATTGTGTATTTTCCTCCATCCTATTTTCCCTTCTTTATCTCTCTCTCTCTCTCTCTCTCTCTCTCTGTCTCTGTCTCTCTCTTTCTCTCTCTCTCTCACTTTCCCTCTTTACCCTATCCCTTCTCAAAAATCTATTTTGGTTCTGACCACTATGTCCCTTAATCTTTACTCCACCATCTTCTACCTTTTATGTTTCAATCATGTGCCATTTTGAGCTTATCTTTACATGTGATATGGAATGTTGATCTATGAATAGTTTCTGCCAGACTGCTTTCCAATTTTCCTAGTAATTTTTGTCAAGTAGTGAATTCTTGCCCCAAATGCTCACAGCTTTGATTTTATCAAATACCAGGTTACTATGTTCATTTACTTTGCTTCTATATATTGTGTCTCCAATCTGTCTCATTGATCAAATGCTCTATTTCTTATCCAATACCAAAGTGTTTTGAAGATTACTGCTTGGTAGTGTAGTTTGAGATCTAGTATTGCTAAGCCCCCTTTGTTTGCATTTTTTTTCATTGATTCCTTTGATATTCTTGACCTTTTTTTCTTCCAGATGAATTTTGTTACATATTTTTTCTAGTTGTACACAATAATTCTTCAGTAGTTTGATTGGAATGTCACTGAATTAATTAATTTAATAAAGTAATTTAGGCAGTATTGCCATTTTTATCATATTGGCTTACCTAAGCCACGAGCAATTAAAATTTCTCTATTTTCAGATCTGTCTTTATTTGTGTGGAGTCTTTTATAATTGTGTTCATAAAGTTCCTATGTGTCCTACAAATGATCAGCATTTCTGTATCTGACCAACAAAACCCATCAGGAAGAAAAATTCCATTTAAAATAAATACAGACAGTATAATGTACTTGGGACTCTACCTGTCCGTAGTTATTTAAACTTTATTAATAGTCTAAAGGTATTTAAACTTTATTGGTCAAATATAGAAATGCTGATTATTTCCAAATTTCCTAGCGTTGTTCATTGTTTTAACTGGTTTTTAAATTGACTCTCTAAAGTGATCTAAGTAGACCCTTGAGAAGAATTATTTATTGTACCCCTATTTTATTTGAATCTGTATTAATCAGTTCAGTGTGATGCCATAGGGATAGTGATTGTTAGCAATTATTAGCATTATACTTGTCTATCAAAATACATTTAGTTAGTCTAATCTTTTTTATAATAGGCCCCAAACCTTAAACTACAAGATTATAAATTTACTTGCTGGCTATGAAGTTGACTTGATTAATCATAGGAAGGTACCTAGAGGACCTCCACTTCTTTCCACTGAGTAAGTGACCAAGCCCAATCTCACAGCTATGTTTGTTGCCTCTCTGTCCTTTGTTGTTCCCTTATTGCCCAACATGGGGAGATGGCCACAAGCACTTGGCCAACAAGTGACCCAGTTTGCTGGCCTGTGGCCTGCTTATCTACTGGCTCATCAACCTATGTGGATGTTTTGACATCTGTTTATCAGCCCAGTGCATGGGCTCAGTAGGACCTCCTGGAGTGCCAGATGTGGGTCTGTCAGCCAATGGGATTCTGTATTTTATATAGACCCTCCTAGAGCGTCAAGTCAAGGTCTATCAACCAATGAGACTCTGTTTTACTTTGCCTCATCTGTACTATCCAGGTATCAAGCACTATAAAACTAAGGCTCTAGAGATAAGGGACATCTCAGATGCGGAAGAAATTCTGAGGTCCGTTCATTGAAGGGTTCTGGTCCCTTTAATAAATGGTTATTGGCTCAGAGTTCTGCCTCAGTGTCTTTTTTTGCAGGTTGGATAAGTTTGGTCCCTACACCATCACGTCATCTACAAAAAGTGATAGTTTTGCCTCCTAATTGCCTATGCTTACTCTTTCAATTTCTTTTTCTTGTCTTATTGCTGTAGCTAGCAATTCTAATAAAATAGTAAATAATATTGATGGTAATGGACATCTATGCTCCACCCCTGATTATATTAGAAAGGCTGCTGATATATCTCCATTACAAATAATGCTTGCTCTTGGTTTTAGATAGACACTATTTGTCATTTTAAGAAATCTCCATTTATTCCTGTGCTTTCTAATGTTGTTTGCTTAAAAAACAAAAGAATGGGTGTTGTATTTTGTCAAAAGCTTTCTCTGCATCTTTTGTGAAATGATTATATGATTTTGTTTTTTTGTTATTGATATGATCAATAATGAGTATAGTTTTCCTAATATTGAACCAGCCTTGCATTCTTAGTACAAATCCAGCCTGGTAATACTGTATAATCTTTGTGGCACATTGCTGTAATCTCCTTGCTAGTATTTTATTCAAAATTTTTGCATCAATAGTCCTTAGGGAGATTGGCCTATTGTTTTCTTTTTTTTTTATTTTGACTCTCTCTGGATAATTTAATTTGATTTAAATAACATTTAAGCACTTACTTTGTGCTAGGTGTTGTGCTAAGCCTGGGAATGCAAAAAGAGGCAAATGACAGTCCTTGCCCTCAAGGAGCCTGCAGTCTAATAGGGGAGACAATATGCAAGCAAATATATATAAGGCAATCTATATGCAGGATAAATAGGAAATAATTATGAGAGGAAAGGCATTCGAATAAAGAGAGCTCTGGGGAAAGCTTCAATAAAAGATGGGATTTTAGATGGGACTTAAAGGAAGCCAAGGAATTCAGCAGGCAGAGATGAGGAGGGAGAGCTTTCCAGACAGAGAACAGCCAGAAAAAAATGCTTGGAGCTGAGAGATAAAGTATCTTGTTTGTGAAACAGCCAGGAGGCCAGTGTCCCTGTATTGAAGAATACATGAAAGCAAACAAAACATAAGAAGACTGGAAAAGTAGAAGGGGGTAGGGCTTTGAATCTCACACAGAGCATTTTGTATTTGATCCTGGAGGCAAGAAGGAGCCACTGGAGATTACTAAATAGGGAGGTGACTGGTCAGTCTTGTGCTTTAGGAAAATCTCTTTGGTGGCCAACTGGAGAATGGATTGGAGTGGGGAAGAGTCTTGAGGCAGACTGACCCACCAGCAGACCGTTGTGGTAGTACCAGCAAGAGGTGATGAGTGCCAGCACTAGACTGGTTGCAGTCTCAAAAGGGAGAAGAGAGCATATCCAGAAGATGTGGCTGGGGCAGCTAGGTGGTGCAGTGGATAGAGCTCTGGCCTTCGAGTCAGGAGGACCTGAGTTCAAATCCAGCTTCAGACATTTGACACTTACTAGCTGTGTGACCCTAGGAAAGTCACTTAACCCTGATTGACTCACCAAAAAGCAAAAAAAAAAAAAAAGATGTGGCAAAGATGAAAAAAAAAAAAGATGTGGCAAAGATGAAATCAATAGGCCTTGGCAGCAAATTGGATATGGAAGGGTGAGAGTCAAAGATGACTCCTAGGTTGTGAGCCTGAGGGCCTGGGAGAACATTGTTGCTCTTTACAGTAACAGAGAAAGTAGGAATAGGGAGGATTTAGGTGAAAGATAATGAGTTCTATTTTAAATGTTTTTTGTTTACAATGTCTACTGGATGTCCGATTTGAGATGTCTAAAAGGCAGGTAGAGATGAAAGTTTGCAGATCAGCAGAGAGGTTTGGTCAAGATAGATAGATTTGAAAATCATCAGGTTTTTTGCTTGTTTGTTTTTTATTTTTATTTTTTTACTTTTTGCTTTTGAAAAGACAGCAGCAGAATAAGCAGTTATCAGTCCTATAATTATATATGAACATTGCCAGTAAGTTGAGGGGATTGCATGAGAGACCCCAATAAGAGAACGTAAAACAAGACAGACCCCTGGAATATTGAGACTAATGGTTATTACACAATTGTTAGCAACTGTCTGAAGTGGGTATATGAAAAGCCAATTGGAATTGTGCCATATGAACTCTGTTGTGATTCTTTGGAGCAAGCCACTGGGAAAGGTACTTGAAAGGACAAATTCTTCTGTGGCGAATTCTCCACAGGAACCCTGAGACATGTCTGAAATTGAGGATATTGCTAACTGTGCCAACTGCATCCCAATCAATTTGCTGAGGCCAGGCAGTCGTCAATTTAAAACATTCCCAATTACTTCAGATTGTGAACTGTGAACTGTCTCTCTCTGGAATTTCCACTGTGGTTGCCTGCAGATGTAGGCTCTCGTCTGGCAGAAAGGGTAATTGGTTGTATGTGGCAAATAGAGTACATGGGGGAATCTCTGACTTTGGTGTTTTTTTGTTTTGCTTTGTCTCTCTCTGAGTATAAGTGGGCATTCCAGAGCTGTGCATTCCCAGTCTTGGTGGCAATCTGTTGACTTTGAGATATCAGGAGTTCTTAGGGGGCTGATTGGAAGGAAGAGGGATTTCCTGCATTAAAAGGATGACCATTGACAGGAATGGAACTCAAGCCCTGTCATGATCAGTCAGAATATTTTGGAATTGCCTGATGTGGAATTGCCAGCTTCTGACATCAACTGTGTCGGACCAGCCAGGGGCAACAACACTGACCTCTAGCAAACATCAGTTTCCAGCATAAGAGGGCAGGGTCATTCTGCAGAAGTAGCAACATTCAGTGCTCTTTTAGGATACAGGAGGACACGGGGCAGCTAGGTGGTGCAGTAGATAGAGCACTGGCCCTGAAGTCAGCAGGAGCTGAGTTCAAATGTGGCCTTAGACACATTATGTTTACTAGCTGTGTGACCCTGGGCAAGTCACTTAACCTCCATTGCCTAAAAAAAAAAAAAAGGATACAGAAGGACAGTGACAATGCAGACCTTCAGCAACCTTCTCTATAGGGAAGCAGAGAAAGGCCTGCCATGGAGGGGGAGGGAGGTAGACTTAGGCCCTGGCAGTGCCAGTAAAGCTTATGGGCTTCTAGTAACACTCTAGAGAAGAAGAGCTCGAGTCCTAATAGTTGCACTTTTCCTACCCTGGACACAAGGGGGTAGCAGTGGATCCTGGTGGGGCAGGAAGCAGGGACAGACGTGGCCCCCTTTGGTATTTCCAGGTGACCGCAGGACAGGACATATCCTTTGTGGAGCTGGTTAGGGAGCAGCAGGCACAGACATAGGTCTTAGTAGCTGTGAACACAGATGTGCATCCCCACTGGCTCCTGGCCAGTTGAGCAGATGTGGCCTAGGGGAAAATGGGTAGCAAAAATATCTTCAGGGGCAGCTAGGTGGCACGGTGGATATAGCTGTGGCCTTGGAGTCAGGAGGACCTCAGTTCAAATCTGTCCTCAGACACATGACACTAGCTGTGTGACCCTGGGTAAGTCACTTAACCCCAATTGCCTCACCAAAAGCAAAAATATGTGTGTGTGTGTGTGTGTGTGTGTATCTTCAGCCCCCCACAGTGGTGGCTGGTTGGTTGTGAAAGGAAATTGCCAATAGACAATAGAAAATGCGGTGGCTCCCAGGAGTAGTGGTGACCCATTGGCAGAAGAGTAGGCATACCATGTACAGTGGCAAAAAACAGTCTGTCTGTAGCCCATTGCTTATGGCAATGCAAAGCAATTGACCCCTCCGTATTGCTGCTAGTACAATACTGTGATCTTTGCACAGCTCCTCCTCAGGGATAAGAATATCCCCTCAGAAAGGAGGCTGTATCTCAGAGCCCCCTCATGGGGAGAAGACTCTGTTTTAATTCCTCCTCTCTCCTTCCTTACTGCTTTGGAGCTTCTCAAGAGGAGGATGTCCGATGTGATGAGCCAAGGAGCACAATGTAGGGAGTGGTACAGAGGGATTCTCACTAACCTATGATAAGGAGGATCGATCTGTAGCTGTGGAGGAAGTGTCATCTTCTTTGTTACCTATAGCCTTGATGTTCCTAGTGTCATTCCTGGTTATTACATCAAGAAACCTACTGAAAACCACAAAGATTTAGCGTCCAAAATCAACATTACCTTGATTATTTAGATCTGGGAATTCCTGAGACTCTCCCAGATTGAGTCACTACTTCAGGAATTTGTTACATTGTTTAGTTTTGTTTAGTTTTTGCTATTTTTGTTTCAGTTTTTCTTTTGCTTTTTAGTACTGTCTATATCAGGCTTCTTAAAGAGTGGAGGTCAGGATTGACCAATAACAGCCTTGCAAGTCATATAAATAGCGGAAATCGTCTAGAGCAGTGGTGTCAAACTCAAATAGAAAACAGAGCCACTGAATCCATAAGGATACCTGTGGGACACTGACTGAGAAAACCTCACATTAACATTATCTGTGTTCTATTATATTTATATTTATTATGTTAAATATTTCTCAGTCATCTTTTAATCTAGTTGAGGCTGCACACTGGAGCATTGCAGGCCACAGTAGCCCACAACCATGAGTTTAACCTTTCAACTCTAGAAGATCTTACAGACCTTACCAACAAAAAGTAGAGTGTGGCATATCTTAACCTCTTCCCCTGTGCAAATTAGGTTAATTTTTCCTTAAAAAGGACTGTTACTATCCACAAGACCTGATTGGCTGAAGGGACTAAAGACTCAAGCTGTTGACATCACTTCCTGTTCATGTGAGCGCAAAGGACACAGAAGGAGTTTCAGGAGATCTCTGATGGATGCCAGATGGAAAAATTATGGGCAATTTAGGGAAGGAATCTTCATTTAGCGGAACCAACTCAAGTTATCCTCATTGCCTATCCTTGTTGAATGTCTTTCTCCCTCCCACTTAAGTAATCCCACTTGTGTTAACTGTTGAATGATCTATGACAGTATCATTTTGTTCCAATGTTGAATATAAACTACCAGAGGACTGACCTTCGCCCGGAACATCAACAGTCTCTGAGGAAATAAAAATGAATATCCCATAGAGGGCAAATGAAAGGTGTGGGATGGTGTTAGTAACTAGCTGCAACAATGAGGATCTTCCAAGTACAGGAATAGAAGGTAATATATGGTAAGAAGAGAAGATGCACTTGTCATATGACACTGGCAAGTGATGACAAGGAGAGATTCTGATTGTTCCACTGTTATTCTCATGATGTCAGGAGAAAATAAGACATTTCCTGAGGAATAAAGAAAGGATCAAAATGCCCTAGTAAACACCTGAACCAGTCCACCTTAATTTCCTTGCCAATCAGAGAGTTGTAACAGCCAGAGGCAACACTCATTTAAAATAATTGGGTGGTATTTAGGATGGATTAGAATTTTCTTATTAAGAAGCCGATATTGTTATAGTTTCTATAAAACTTTGAAGAAATTTAATCTCAGATTTGTTGTCCCCCTCTGTCTATCTGTAGTCACAAAGATACCTACTTTATAGAACAAACTGTACTAAAAATTCCAACATCCTACAGATTCACCAATGTAAATAGTATTCACTATGACTGAGTGAATATTACACTGAGGCTGCATTAGGATGACCAAATTAAATTCTTACAAAACAGCACAGCTAACATTTGTATGATACTGGACTTCAGTGAGGAAGTTAGGTATTGTAATGGATAGAGCATTGGACCAGGAGTCAGAATGAACTGATTTCACTTATTATTAGCTGAGTGACCCTCAGGCATTTATTAGCTGTGTGACCCTAGGCAAATCCCTCAAATCTCTCTGTGGCTCAGTCTTCTTATATGTAAAGTTAAAGAATTGGCCTCAAGTCTTCTCTAGCAGTAAATCAATGATCTTAAAAGTGATGCTTCCTCTGTAACTCACACACATTAAGAACACCATGAACAAAAAACATAGCCTATGAGAAAACACCATACAAGACTGTTACAGCCAAATAAATCTTCAATTAATAGATAAGATTACACTAACTATGGCAAGGTGCTGAGTTATACATTGCGCATTCAGCAATAGGTATTAGAAGTTCTGCCCTAACCACCTAGAACCCTTTGTCACCACTTCCAA
Source organism: Vombatus ursinus (assembly GCF_900497805.2). NCBI lineage: Eukaryota > Metazoa > Chordata > Mammalia > Diprotodontia > Vombatidae > Vombatus > Vombatus ursinus. The sequence goes on along the minus strand of NW_020954587.1, from coordinate 20,058,556 downwards.
CAATAAAACTGGCTTTTTCAATGAGAAGAGAGCCCTTCAACTCCAGTGGGAGAATATATCCTGAGTCTTGTTACCCAACAGTATTGCTTTGTGCCTACAATCAAAGCACCAGGCATGGATCCACACATCATATCTCAAAGAATATTCTTACTGGGAACCTGACACTTCTTTCTCATCCATCTTACACACTGCTCTCACATCCACCTTGTAGAACTGGGCAACTCAGCCTACTGCCCTGCACCACCATGCCCCACTGTGACAAAGGAAAATGAACCCCAGGATGGACATATTGTCCTCCCATCACACTATCTAGTTCATCTACCTCTATATGCAGCCAAAGACTCAAACTGGATGGTACTTCCTTAACCACCTGATCTTTTCCCTTCCCCCTATGCGGATGGCCCTTCAGTGTTCCTCATTCTCAGGTCTCCAAGTGGGAAACAAAAACTTTCTGTCATCCCAAGGCAGATGACAGTACTTGTCAGCTGTTTGCCCAAGGACTCTTAACTTACTGGAGATAGATAATAGTTGCCATTTTAGAATAAGCCTCTTTTTTCATCTAAATGACCAGTCCCATTGATCTCCTATTTTTGCCTTTGTTTGGGCAAGGCCAATCAAAGTAAAGGGTCCACCAATGTCTTTAGCTACTAAGATCAATAACAGATTGTAACGGTTACATTAAAACCACCCCTACCCTATTTTAGCTCTGATATTAGGTGACAACACATTTCAGTTAATTAATAAATAGGCCTTATATTAAATGCTAAAAGACATTGTACAAGATTCATATTTGGATAGGCTGCTGTAAAACTAAGCATAATCCTTCAGGGGGAAAAATAAAACTCAAATGTAATAGAGGATTTCCAGTCATTCCTGATGAAAAGATCAGGACTGAGTAGACATTTGGAAATAAAAATGCAAGTGGCAAAAGAAACATTAAAAAGGCATACATATGTATTTCATTTAAAGGGAATAGTGAGGATATTAGATGTTAATAAGGAGATACGAAGCTGAATGTGATTTATCTAATTAAAAGAGAATCTGTGAAGATAAGAAACAATGTCTTCCAAGAATCCTAATATATTTGTCAGAAGGTCTATGGATAGTTTTTCTCTATTTTAATGATCTTAGGAGAAGGTAAAAATGAGACGGACAGGAAACTATGCTAAGGAGGAAAAGAGGAAGAAAGAAGAGAAAATCACTATTGCATAATAGAAGTGCATTAGATAAAGAGTATATAGCCATTAAGAAAGGGGTGGGGTGAAAAGGCATCCCATGCCCTCACTTCCATCTAAATCAGACAAAGACAGTTGTTATTGTTGTTGATTCATGTTCTACTCTTCATGACCCCTTTTGGTGTTTTGTTTGCAAAGATACTAGAGTGGTTTGCCATTTCCTTCTGCAGCTCATTTTACAGCTAAGGAAATTGAAGCAAATAGGGTTAAGTGACTTGCCCAAGGTCACACAGCTAATAATTTCTAAGGCTGGATTTGAACTCAGTCTTCTTGACTTCAGGCCCAGGGCTCTATTCACTGTGCCACTTAGCAGATAAGGAAGGACTGAAAACAATTACACAACCTATTATCCTCATCTCTCCACACACAAGTACAGACATTTTGGTATAGAAATATACTTAACTCCAAAAAGGAAATAAGGCATAGAGACAAGGGAGAGATATGATAAGAGTCTAAGAGAAAAAGCAAGATAGGTAAGGTAACAGTCATAAGAAAACAGACTCAAATATTGGTGGCAGGGTTAAAAGGAAAGAAAGAAAAAAGAAAAACTTGGTATTGAAATCAGGCTCAGGAGAAGAGTTAAAATAGAAAGGAAACGGATTTTCATTTATCACGGAGAAATGCCCTCTCTTCTACCATTTTCTTTATTTAAAAAAAAAAGGAAGTGTGATGAAAGAGAAGACAAAGTACAAGAAGACAGGATCTAGAGAAATAAAACAATTAACAATCATAAGCATGAACAAGAATAGGATCTACTCACCTGTAAAATAGAAGAGAGCAAAATGGGTTAGAAAGTACAATCTTGACAATCTTTCCAAGACATACACTTGAAACACAGATATTCACAAAGTGTAAAAATGAAGACCAGGAGCAAAATATATTGTACTTCAGCAGAATTTAAAAAGCAGGGGTAGCAGCCACAATTTCACATAAAGTTACAATAAATATAAATAAAGTAAAAAGAGGTAAGCTTAAAATTACATTATGCTTAAAGGCACCATAGAAAATTTAAAAAAAGAAAATAATGAGAAAACAAAAGGACAAATTATAGAAAAATAGAAAATTTTTAAAAAGAAAATAACAATAATGAGAAATATAACAAAACTTATGCAATCCAACTAAAGAAATTCTGAGGGGAAAATGTAAATCTCTAAATGCGCTCATCAACAAAAGATAGATAAGAATTCAAAGAATTGTGCATGCAGTTTAAAAAAAATTTGAACAAATCAGAAATTCCCAGCTAAATAACAAAATAGAAATTATGTAAATTAAAGAAGAGATTAAGAAAATTACCAAAAAAAATTCAACTTAAAACTAGGAGCTCATTAGAATAGTAAATAAAGTAAACACCTTTTTGTTGTTTTGTTATTTAGTCATTTTTCATTTGTATCCAACTTTTAGTGACCCCTTTTGGGTGTTTTCTTGGCAAGGATACTGGAGTGGTTTGCGATTTCCTTCTCTAGTTCATTTTATAGATGAGGAAACTGAGGCAAACAGGATTAAGTGACTTGCCCAGGGTCATATAGCTAGTAAGTGTTAAGGTCATATTTAAACTCATGAAACATAAGTCTTCCTAACTCCATGCCTGGCACCCTATGCACTGCATCATCTAGTTGTGCCAGATAAACAGCTAACCTAATAGAAAAAGAAAGGAAGGAAAACCAAATTATTTATACCAAAATGTAAAAGCAGAACTCATAATTAGAGAAGAAAAAAGGAAATTATCAGAAACTATTCTGTCCATTTATTTGCTGAGAAAACTTACAACTTAGAGAAAATAATTGAATACTCACAAAAACATAAAATATCCAGATTAACAAAGGAAACAGACTTTACATAGCCCAATATCAGAAAAAGAAATTGAACAGGCCATAAAGGGACTCCCAAAGAAAGAAAAAAGAACCTATAGGTCTAAATAGATTCCCAAATGAATTCTATTAAGCATTCAATAGCAATTAATTTCGACACTACAATAATTAATGTGCAATAATAAGAAAAGAAGGAACCCTTCCAATTTTTTCCTATAACATAAACATGATCTTGACAAATAATTTGAGAAGAGACAAAGCAGGGAAAGAAAACCATAGGACACTATCCTAAATGAGCATTGATGAAACAAATTTAAATAAAATATTAACAAGTAAACTAAAAAACATAGTATCTAATACAAAGGAAAGGATTTAAATAACACAAGACTTCTGCACCCAAAAGAAAATGCAGGAGGAAATGGGATAAAGTGTTCTAAAGAGCTCTGGAGGTCTGGATGATCCCCACTTTTTTTCTTTTGTGTATTGAGGGTTTTGTTTTCTAACGAACCCCTTTTTTTCTTCCCTCTCTTCTTTCCCTTCCCTAGAGATGGCTACTATTAGGCACAAATATGTGTGTGTGTGTGTGTGTGTGTGTGTGTGTGTGTGTGGGTGTGGGTGGGTATACATGTGTATATGTGCATATATGTACGTGTGTATGTAAAACCATTCTATACATACTCCTATTTGTTAGTTATTTCTCTGGATACAGATAGCATCTTCCTTCATAGGTCCTTTGTAGTAAATTAGAATATTATAATAGTCAAAATGACTTAGTCATGGGGCAGCTAGGTGTCGCAGTGGATAGAGCACTGGTCCTGGAGTCAGGAGGACCTGAGTTCAAATCCGGCCTCAGACACTTGACACTTACTAGCTGTGTGATCCTAGGCAAGTCACTTAATCCTAATTGCCTTGCAAAAATATATATATATATATCACATAATCCATATATATACCACATAATACATATATATGTACACACATATCATATCTAGATACTTATCTATATATGTATCTAGATATCTAGATAGATATATACCACAATATACCATTCCCCAATTGATGGGCATCCCCGCAATTTCTGGTTCTTTGTCACCACAAAGAGAGATGCTATAAACATTTTTAAACAAATAGGTTCTTCTCCTTTTTCCTTAATCACATTTGGAAATAGACCAAGTAGTGGTATTGCTGAGTCAAAGGGTATAGGCAGTTTAATAATTCTTTGGCCATAATTCCAGATTGCCCTCCAAAATGGTTGGTTCAGTTCACAAGTCTACAACAGTGAATTAGTGTCCCAGTTCAGATTAAGTGTAACACGATATCTCAAGATTGTTTTAATTTTCATTTCTCTGATCAATAATGATGTATAGCATTTTTTCATATGACTATAAATTGTTTTGATTTCTTCATCAGAAAACTGCCTATTCATACCCTTTGATCATTTATCAATTGGAGAATGACTCTAATAGAGTCACTTGACCTAGAGATAATAATTAAATTTATGGGAGTAGGTGAGATCACTGAGTATAGAGACTGAAGAGAAGAGGACTTTGGACAGGATTATGGCGGCTGATCCAACAGATAAATAAAAGAGTCTTGTATGTAGGAGGTTTTCCATAAGAGAGCAGTGTCATAAAAGCCAAGGAAAGGGAATATCTATTGAGCAGTCCAGTAGTTTGAGGCCTGAGAAAAAGTTATTAGATTTAAGTGTTAAAGAGATCCTTAGTAACCTTGGAGAAAGACAAATTGCATGGAGTTGAGAAGTGAGTGGGAGATGAAGAGACGGAAGCTATGAGTTTAGCTGACTTTTCCTAGACGTTTGGCTGTAATAGGGAGGAGAAATATAGAATGATAGATTAAGAGGATAGCAAGGCCAACTGAAAGGGTAGAATTGATTGGATTATATATGCAACAGTTAAGTAGCCAGTTAATGAGAAGAAACTGAAGATGAGACAGAAATAAAATAATAAAAGGATCAAGCTCCAGAGAGACAGCAGGAGATGAAATTAATGCTATAAACAGAAGATTTTTCCTTGACATTTTGTCAAGAGTTTTAGAAGGGTCATGGGATAAAGATAAGCCCTTTCTCAGGGGCTGGAGCAAAGGAAGAGAGAATGGGGCATAATATAAAGAAGTCTTGGTGAGTAGAGTAAAGAGAAAGAAAGAAATCACAGAAAATAACCTGGTTTTTCACAGTAAAGTAGCAAGAGAGGTCTTTTGATTATATCAAGGGTTACGTGAAAGTGCCTTGAAAGATAAGAAACTTCAGAGCAGCCAACTGTGAGAAGTTTCATTCAGCAAAGAAAAAAAAAAGATTGTCACATGAGGGTCCAATTGAGATTGAATAACATTAATTTGTAATGGAGCCAGTGGACAGGGTTATCCATCTTCCTCTAGTGTTTTCCGCATTATGAAAATAGGAGCATTACAGACAGATAATGGAGATAACCCTGGGGTTGAAATTTATCAAGACATGAATGTCTACAGAACAATGTGTCAACTCCACTGTGAAAGTAAGCAAGTATGTAAAGAGAAGGGGTGAAGAACAGGTAATAAAATAGAGGTTGGGTTGAGGATGAAGAAGACTTAGGTGCAAGGAAGAGAGAGAATTGAAAGATAATAAATAGGGTGCACAAGTGCCAGTTTGTTATGGCATCCATCTACTAGGAGCCAGTAAAGATGGAGGCTAGTATCAGCTTTTTTTTTTTTCTCCAAACAGCAGGAAGTAAAGTATGGGCAGAAGGGGAGTGGTTGCATTGGTGGATACCTGATTATTCAGTCCCTGACATCGTCACTGAAGTCGTATTCCATACTTGCTCCCTTGCCTCCCCCAATATTGTATAGCATAATACATACTAAGATACCCCATATGTGGCATATAGTCAGGCCTCTTGGAAGTGATACTTATGGAGGGCCAAGGTGACAGGGTTGGGTTCCCCCCCCCCCCGGCAATATGTGAAAAAAAGAATAGCAGATAATGCCTCTACACTTGACAACAGTAGGTGAGGGGTGAAAAGAATGTGCAAAAAACCTGTTCTAAAGAGGATCTGGGATTGAAGCACCATTCTCTTAGATCCAGTGATGGCAAAAAGAGTAGTAGGTGCCTGGTGTAACTCCCCCCCCATATGAACACTCAATGATAGCAATAGGTAAAGTGCTATTTTCTTAGACATAAGACTGAATAATACATTATCCTCTCATTGCAGTGGGAGGGTGTGGTTTCTGGGATATGATTGGCTGTAAAATCATTCCTTGAATGGGCTAAGGCCAGGACACCTCCTCCCACTTTCTATCCTTAGTTTCCAGTAACAAACTCTGCAATTGTGTATGTTCTAGAAATGTCTTCACTTTTATACTTTGGACACGGCCAGCTAATGAGTACTCTGTTCTCATGATCTATACTCCTATCTGCAAGATATCACTCAGTTACACATTTGATGAGTACTTGCTTGCTAATAATTAGCTTTTAACCGTAGCACTCAGCCTATCTAGTATCTTCAGCGACCTTTCGTTATATTTTTTCAAACCTGTCGGAAGATCAAGACTCTCCTTTACAAAAGCCCAGAAGCTTGCTTAGGAAGCAAGTCAGGGAACGGCCCGGGTTCTAAGGACTATGCCTTCATTGGCAAGTGCCCGCATTACACAAACACACTGGATATTTTGATATCCAGAAAGGGAACAAGTAGCTTTAGTAGGGGGTGAAAGGATTACAAAGGTCGGAGAAAGTGGGGCAGTCAGATACCATTAACGCAGACAAATGGTTCTCTCACCACCCCCCTCCCAGGAGCTTCAGATTACTACTCTACCCCTCTGGGCTAGAACCTGGCTGTAAGGCAATGCAGGATCAGTTTTTACCCAGGAGTTTGTGATACAGACAGTTCCACTATATTGGTTCAGTCCCAGACATCTTTCAAAGACTTCTCTCTGGCATCTTCCTCCTTCTTCTCACAGGCCCCTTGAACTCCAAGATCAGGGTCAGGAGGGAAGCTTGGTAGCCCAGGTATTGTCTGTATAATCCTCTCTCCCCTAAGTCTCTCTGCCCCTGTGGACATTGCTAAAAATAGATTATACTTCTCTCAAGTAACCTATACCACTTGAGAGATATGAGCCCTTCTCTTCTCATTCAGGATAGAATCTTAACTCAAACTTTACTGAAAAAAATTGAGGTTCTTCTTCAAGAGTCCCCTCTTCTCTCCAATTCTGCACCTCGAATGGCCTCAATAATACCTCACTTCCCTGCTTCTTGGTTCATGTCTTAGAGGAAGAGGTATCTCCCCTCTTTGCCAAGGCCAATCCTTTTCGTTGTTTCCTTGATCCCACCCCCTCCCTTCTTGGGGAGTGTGGATGGTTGATCACCTACCCCTACTAGCAATCCCTCATCACCCACTGGCTTTTAACTCTGCTGTCTACAAACATGGCTCTTTACTTAACTCCACCATCTTCTCAAGATAATGTCTTATATCTCTCTCCCTTTTCATAGCTGGTAAAAAAAAAATCAAACAAAATTGTTCATTTACTTCCACTTTCTCCCCTCTCAATTCCTTATGATCTGGCATTCAATTATAACTTATTTCTCTGAAATAATTAACACGTGCATTTCAATGGATTTTCCCACATCTTTCTGACCTTTGCAGCTTTTGACACACAATCAGTCCATCCTTCTATACATTCCTCCCTGGGTTTTCTTGGCCCTGCTGTGTCCTGGTTCTCATCATTCCTGTCTGACTGATCCACCTTCATCTCATTTCAGGATTGTCATTCATGTCACTCTTCTCCTGTCTATATATACTCTCAGATGATCTATCTTCAACTCCTATAGGTTCAACTATCATCTTTATGCAGACAACTTTATATCCTTTACTTTTCTCCTGAGTGCTAGAGCTCCACCTCTGTCTGCTTAATAAGTCTCTCAAATTACGTGTCTAAAACAGAACTTATTACCTTTATTCCTAAATTCTCCTAATTCCCTTATTACTTTTATTAAGGGAATCTTCATCCTTCCAGTCACCTGGGTTCACGACCTAAAAACTTTACTATTTTTCATTCCCATATCTAATCAGTTGCCATGACTTCTAGAGCCAACCTCCACAAAATCCCTCAAATTTGTCCCCTTCTCTGCACTCACACCACAACTATTTTTCTTCAGATCCCCATCATCTCTCACCTGCATCATGTCACTAGCTTCCTAATTGTTCTCCCCCCTGCCTAAAGTCTTGCCCCACTGCAACTCATACTCCATAGAGCTAGCAAATTGATATTCTTGCTTGTTCTGTTATTTATACTCTAGGATGAAATGCAAACTCCTCTGGCATTTTATTACACTCCACAATATGTCTTCAGAACATCTTTGTCCAAACTGATGACATGCTGCTTATCCTCGTGGGCTCTGTGTTCCAGCTAAATTACTTTACTTGTTGGCACTCTTTTGAGACATTCCACCCACTATCTCCATGCCTTTGCATAGGCTATTATTCTCCTTTGCCTACAATGCTCTCTGTCCTACCCTTTGCCTCTCAGAGCCCCTAAATCCTTTCCAGGCTTCATTCAATTACCATCTTTTAAAAGAAACTTTCCCTGATTGCTCTATTTATTTTCTAATATAATTTATATTTATTTGTCTGTGTGTACACTGTTTCTCTTCAGTAAAATGTAAGCTCTTTGAAAAGGGACTATTTTATATCAGTCTTTGTTTTCCCAGATCCTAACCAGTACCTGGCACATTATAGGTACTTAATAAATGCTAGTTCAATTGAATATTGACTATAAAAAAGGAAGGAGAATCACACATTTAGTATATACTTTGTATTTGTGGAAATTAAGGTATAGAAGTAGGAAAAAAAAGTAAGATTTCCTTCCTATTCTGTGAAATATCATTACATCTATGGGACTAGAAGATAAAAAAAAGTGTCGAAAGAGGGAAGAGAGATCATAGAATCCCTCCACGCATGCTTAAGATAGTACATAATTTAAATGTAGGCAGTATGGTATAGTGGAAAGAACAATGACTTTGGAATCAGATCTTGCCTATCATCTTACTACCTATGTGACCCTGGACAGGTCCCTTAACCTGAATGGGCTTCCATGTCCTCATCCTTAAAATGAAAGGGGGTTGGACTAGTTGGCCTCCCAAATCCCTGCCAATTCTAGGTCTGTGATCCTTCCTGAACTCATAAAAAATTCAGGCTCAATGACTGAATATAAGCAATAACATGTGAAACACATAAACCATTTTTAAAGGTATACAGGGGATCAATTGTTTTTGAAGAAAATTATGGTCTTTTTAATTTGCTCTTTCTTTGAAATTTCTCTAATACAGATTTAAATACTCCCCCAGAGCCCCTTGCCTCTTCTTCTCTGGTGCCATTGCTCTGCTCAGACATTTTCCCTAGGAATGACTGCTGAGTTCTAGATGTTTGTCTCTCAGTTAAGTAGCAATCTTTGATGCATACATAGTCAAGCCAGGTAGCCATTGGAGCCTTCAAGTGATCAATGGGTGATTCAAGTGGAGTAGTGTCTGAGCAGCCAGGTGATGGAAAAGGAAGCAATGGGATTGATGGGCCAGGCATATCATAATGGGGTAAAGTGAGGCAAAATGTAGAAGAAGCCTGTTGTTTAGGAAGTTTAAGAACCAATTTAATATCCATCTTCACCTTAGAACCAGGAATAAGTGTTGGTATGGCCATCAGTTGTGCTCTACTGTGATAATTCATTTCATTAACATGGGGACAGCCATATGGGATCCAGGAGGCACAGAGTAAACAAATGTTATAACTTGATGATAGGCTGTGGCCAGTCTGAGGAGGAGGGCATGCTTTTGTCTGCTCTAAGAGAATCTTCTGTATATCATTTTTAATTTTCTCCTGGGGGATAGAATTGATGATCTTGTCCACAGTTCCAACAGACATAGTTCCACTTTCAATGGTATATGGTTTGATGTATCTGAAACACCATGAAGACTCTATTTTTTGCACTGCATTGGCATAGTAACAGGCACTGGGTAAAAGTTCAACCCCATCCTTATTGTATGTTGGTTCCTTACCCCAGTGGTTTAGGCCCTGATGAGGTATGGCTAAAAATCTGGAGTTTGCTGGAGTGTTCTCTTGTTGGGCATGGCCTATTGTAGTTGTAGCTTGGAGTTCAGCATAGGAAGGTTTGTTATCTAAATCAGAGTCTGGTAAAGATGTGGCCTGAGTTTTAAGATCTGATGAACTTTTCCTAAATGTTGCATATGCAGAGGAGATACACCTTGATTTCTTTTTTTAGCTCCTGACAAGTACTCATGGCCTAGTTGAGCCTCAGTCCTGTACAGAGGGCCAAGTAGAGTTGTGGTCCCCTGGTAATGGTCTGATGTAACCTACAGCTGATGGTCTTCGGCAGATAAAGTTTGGTCCTGTTGTTCTGGGACTAGTGGAATTCCATCCCAGTGTCTGGGACTTGATTCATCCTTGGCCTGTTCACAATGGCTCTTTTGAGGCTCAACTTGATGGTCTAATTCCATTTCACCTTTTACTTTTTCTTTTGTATCTGGTAAAGGGTAGCCTTGCTGCTCGGGCTCCATAAGATTCTCTACTTGGTATCTCCAGCCAGTTGGAGACTTGCTCCTACAATCTTGGTTCAATTGAGTCTCAACCTGAGGTGCAATTTCAGTACATTTTTCTTGGTTTAAAGCACTCTCAGCTTTGAGGTTGGGGTCTTGCAGAGTTGCAGTAAATTGGTCAAGGTCAGATACAATCTTAGTCCATTGGTCGGGACATAGTGGAAGTAAAGCTGACTGGTCAGAGGCCAATGATGAAACTGTGATCTTTGGGTTATAATCTTGTCTAGCTTCAACTTGATGCTCAGAACCTATAGAAAATGTAGCTTCTTGTTCAGGATGTGGCAAAGGCATAAATATCTCCTTGACCTTATCATCAGCATCCTGCAAGGGTACTTCAGAGACAGATGAGGGTACAGAGGAAGGTTGATTACACTGGCTAGGGATAGATGAATGGTCAGGGCCTGTTGGCACAGTCCTGGTCCTTTCAGAGTTATTGGAGCCTATACACTGCACAATCATTGTTACAGAGCCATGCATTGGACATGGTGATGGAACAGCTATATCCCTTGCCCGGTGATTAGGACTTGACGATGGTTTAGCTTTGTTCTTGAAACTACAGTCTGTGCATTGTAATGATTGGACTTTGAGCTAGTGATTTTGGCACTGTGAAAGTGAAGTCTTAACCTTTTGGTAGACTGTTAGGTTTTGAGAAGCTTTACCATGATGACTATAGCGTGGTAATTGTGAAGTTGTAGTTTTAGTTTCAAATTTGAGACATAATGGGGATACAGGTGTGACCTTCCTCTTGTAGTCTGGATATATTCTAGTATTGTCCTGACTATCAGGATATGATGGATTTCTGAGCTGTTGGCTATGATACAATAGGGCCTCAGTATGCTGGTCAGAGCCTTGTTGAATCTTAGATTGATGTTTTGGGGCCAATAGAACCTTAGGAAGTTTGTCAGGAAGTTTGTCTGATGGTGGTTCAGCCCAAGTGTCTGGATCACGTCCAAAATTTCGCCTATTTTTGGGGCGTGCTAAAGACACAGAATTTTCACTGTCCTTGTAGTCAAGGCACTTTGGGGGTAAAACTGTGGTTTTGTTTAAGTGTTTGGGAGGTGATAGTTTGGCTATGGCAGGGTGATCAAGTTGTGGTAATGACACAGTCATTTCCTGGTGCTCAGCTGGTGGTAATAACATATCTTTAGCCTGATGTTTAAGGTTTGAAGAAAGAATGGCTGTGGTCTTTTGGTCAGGTTGGGGAAATAACTTATTTTTGGCATTGTAGTTGACACAGGGCATCAGTGTAGGCTTTGACTGGGGGTGTTCTTCCTTTAATGATTCAGTCTGGTATGGGGACCATGGTGACATCACTTTATTAGAATAGGGATGAAGGCCTTTTCCAGGTGGCTGGGCTTGGCCTGCTGATGAAGAGACTATGTGAGTAATAGAAAGGACACGTTCCCTAAACGTGGGAAGGGCAACTGTGGAAGACTTGGGAGGAATCTAAGGATAATGCATGATATTGCTGCAGGAATTTATTGTTTTCACAGTATTTTACATTTATTACCTCACCAGATCCTTATAAGTATGGCAGGCATTATTATCACCATTTGTTAGATGAAAAAAAAAACACCCTGATGCTCTGGGAGACTGTGACTGCCCCAGGGTCACATGGCTGGTAAGTGGCAGAGCTGGGACCCAAACTCAGGACTTCAGATTCTTAGACAAGTGCTTTTCCCATCACATCATACTTCATCCAAGGTCCATCTATAGAAGACCATGATCAGATGAAAGGAACCACAATAAGTAGTGGGTCCATGAAATTCAAAAAATACAAACTGAGACCAAGGAAAAATATAATGGGGGGGCATTTTAAATGGCAGAAAGTATAGCTCTCACCATCTGGTAATGTCCTCTTTCTTCTCCTCATTGCTCTGCTGGAGATTTTTCCTTAACAACAACAACAACAACAACAAAATATACGTATATGTGTATATACATATACACACATATAGATACATATGTGTGTGTGTGTGTACACACATATGGTAAAATATGTATATACACATACCTATATATGTGTGTGTGTGTGTGTATATATATCTTTACAAAAAAAAGTGAAGATAAGGTTGCCTTAATGGCAAACTGATTAAATGTATCCTTACTTTCTCATGTTGACTAGAGTACTTTTCCTTTTTCTTCTTTTTGCTTCCCAAATTCTATGCTTTCTTTGTAGGCATCAATTCAGAGATCCTCATGCCCTAGGTTTGCAGAGGAGCCAATATGGTAAAGGAAGCTTCTCTCTAAATTTATGGGATTAGAATATGTGAATATTTGTTCCTGGGAAAACTTAAGTGTTGTCTTTCCTACCTGGACCTCTCTCACCAAACACACACCCAAGTCTGCATCCTCCAACTCTTTCTTTCTGCCATTTTTGAAACCTATGAAATTTCTATAATGTTTTCCCTGGGGATATTCAGTCATTCAGTCAAAAAGCATCTATTAAGTGTCTGTTGTGTGTCAGGTTCTGTGCTAAGCACTGGATCCTTTGGACATCAAAGATACCCTCCCAACCCACCTCTCCCCATATCTTTCACAGCCTTGTTCTCAATACATATCTCACCAGTAAAAGTTTCAGGAAGAGAAGAAAACAGTGTCTTTCAAGTGCTGGTTGGGGAGCTTGGGTCAGTCCAGTTTCAAGTTCCAAGTTTACTTGGTTTTTTTAATGTGTTTCTCCAAAAGGAAGGCTAAGGGACTGAGTCCCTAATAAAAATAAAATAACTAGGAAAAGTATTCAACCTGTTTTGATAAAGCACAATGTCAATGGAGAGGATTGTGTATTGAGAAGTAGAGAAAAATAGACATTTCCTCAGACATCTATATTAACAGTAAGCCTTCAGTCCCTAGGCCCAAGTAGGGAGCTTGATGCACTCTGACATCACAGAGAAAACAGAGGTCCATTGTCCACCTATAGTCCAGTTTCCTCACTCTAGGGGAGCAATAAGGCCCTGTAGAGGTCATTAAGAAGTTAATGAATGGAACAGAGGCAGCCCTAAATACCTTGTAGCTACATCATTCCATGAGTTCCTTGACATTCTTCTTTCCATATGAGAAGCTGAGGAAAACAAAGTGTGTGTCATCCAAGGGAAATGGATGGTTATGAGCAGAGATTGTAAATGGAAGAGACTGAAGAAGGCAGAAAAGGGAGTTCACAGAAAAAGGGGGCAGCCAAGGGAGAAGTGAAGACCAGAGAAGGCTTTGCCTTCATTTTATCTTGGACATAACATTAAAAGACTGAAGGAATATGATGAATAGATAGATGAATGAGAAACTGATGAACAGGAAGGTCATGTCCTCTCAGAACCATGAAGCGAAGCAGAAAGCTGGAGTGGAGTGGTGAGGAGAGAAAGACCAGAGACAAAGAGACAAACAGAGATAGAGAGAAAGAGAAAGTCAAAAAGAAAGCACCCCACCCAACCCCATCCTTGGCTTCTTTCAAGGCTCAGCTAAAGTCCATGATATATATAAAGCCTTTCTCAGTCTGCCTTAATCTTAATGCCCTCTCTGTGAGATTATCTCCATTTTTCCCTGTGTATGTTTGCACACTTTTTCTTTTTGCACATAATCTTCCTCATTGAACTCTGAACTCCTTGAGAGCAGGGACTATTTTTTACCTTCATTTGAATTTTCAATATTTAGTACAGTGCACTTTGACTTGTTTTGACTTAGCATTGAGTCAAGGTAAACAGCCATATAGCAGTAGGCTTCCAAAGTATTTATAGAGGAAGGCACCTCAACTGAAGAACTGCTTATATTTGGAACTGTGAATTGCCTTGAAGATTTGCTCAAGACTAATGATCACTTGGTTCTAGTATGTCTGTTTCATTTACTTCCTCCAATTATTAAAACTTTATTCTGTGATATTGTCAGAAAGACATAAGTTTAAATCCTCTCCTAGGCACTAATTAGCCATGTGGCTCTAGACAAGTCACTTAACCTCTCTCAGTTCCAATTTCCTCGTCTCTTAGACTTAATGACCTCTAGGGTCCCTCTGGCTCTAAAACTATAATCCTATGAATGTGCTAATATCAGTGAGATATCTTCTTAGACTGTTTCAGACATACATTGTTCCAGGATTCCTGAGTGGAGACTGTGAACCAGAAGAGCATAGAAAAAAGATAGTTATCACCGTGGAAACTCAGGATAACAAGATAGATAAGAAGACCATCTATTAACTAACTGTCTGTTCTCAATGAGTTCAAGTCACCATATCTAATTGAACTAACTCAAAGGATATTCAAAGGACAGACCAGTTTGATTACTGAGCTATAGTTAGTGATCTCTAAAAGATTGGGGAGAATGGCCAAAGTGTTGTAGAACTGAAGGACAGATGTCCCAGTTTTCAAAAAAAGGAAGAGATTAGAGTCTGCAAACTGCAAGACATTGAGCTTGACTTATAAGCCTAGTAAAATAGAATTCTAGAAGATATTTTCAAGGGTATGTTCTGTGAGCACACAGAAAATAGTAGTCACTGAAAACCAGTATGGCTTAATAAAGAATAGATAGTCGATGTCAGCTTGGAGGGAGGGCTCTAATAAAGTATCTCAGGGATGCTATACTCTTCAACATTTTTAGGACTTAGATGAAGGTATAGATGACTAGTTATTCAAATTTTAAGACTATACAAAACTTGGAGAGACTGCTGACACATTTGATGACAGAAGCAAGTTACAAATACATTGACAAGTTAGAATGAATAAGATGAAATTTAACAGGAATAAATCTATTTCCTACTGTAATCGTAACATGTTGAGGGGTTCAGTAACAAGTTTAATGACCACAGAATGAAAGTAAGATGGCTGAACAGCAATTCTTTTGAAAATGAGATTCAGGTTTTAGTGGATTATAAGTTCAATATGAGTTAACAGTGATATGGAGCAAAAAAGCAAAACAATAATAACAATAACAAAATCCCTAATACTCTACTATGCTTAGTATGAGATGCATATTGTCCAGAATAAAGGAAGTGATAGTCACCTGGACAGGTACCACCTGGAGTATTGTGTTCAGCTTTAGACACCACATTTTAGGAAAGACATTGATAAACCAAACAGATCCCAAAGGAAGACAACCTGGAAAGATGTTGAAAGAGCTTGAAAATCATGTCATATGAGGAAATGAGAATGTTAACCTGAGGAAAAGGTTAATGGAGAATATGATAGTTGTCTTCAAATTGAAGACCTATTAGGTGTTATATTCTATTTGACTCCACAGTGAAGAACTAGGATGAATATATAGATGTTGCAAAGGCAAATTCAAGCTCAGTGAAATGACTGGAATTAGAGCTATCCAAAGTAGTGGGAAATTACTTTTAGGAGGTAGTGGTGGAACCTCTCACTGAATTTCTCCAAGCAAACATATAACGATTTGTTTGGGGTATATGGTCGAAGGGATTCTTGTTCATATACAGATTAGGTAATATGCTTTTGGAAACAACACTTAGATTTTGTTGTTTGGTGATTTTTAAAATCTCCCAAAGTTCTTTGTGTCTCTGGCACAACAGTTTTGTATGTAAAAGAATTTCTTTAAATTCTTTATACCCATTTGCACTGATCAAATGAAAACTAGTATTGCTGAATGCCAACATTTCTCTTCCTTTGAGGGAATAGTTTCTACATCTATTTTTATGTCTAAGGAATAACAAATGGGGTATAGATGAAGCAACCCAACAGTATATGACTTCCCTTTTTCTTGTCATGTCAATAAAACAACAATTTTATCACTATCTGAAATATCCATTTAACAGATTTGACAGATCTGTTAACCCATGACTAAAGTATTGCCATAGCTCTTTTAGATTTTACAATCTCACATAAATACCCCCAACATGAGTTGGAGTGGCAGCATAGAGAACAAGTATAAAGTTTTGAGAAAACGTCAGGAAAGGCCTATCAGATCTTGTGACCACAATATTGAAAACAAGACATTTTCTCCATTCCTTACAACTTCTCAGACCTCTAAAAAGTAGTAATTATGTGCAAGAGATAAAGCAATTTTAACTGCCTCCATGGTTTAGAACACCAATAATCAGTAATGTGCTGGAAGCAGTTTATAGTAGCTCATAAGTACCAATTGTTAAATTTTCAGTGTGAGCATTTGGAAATGGTAAATGATACAAAGCAGTTTTTGACTTGTTGGTCATTTAGCCAGAGGTTCCCAAAGTGGGCAGTACTGCCCCTTGGGGGGCACTGGAACAATGGGGGGAGTGGTAGTAGCCTTGGGTGCAGTTGGGGGCATTAAATAAAAATAAGGGGACAGTGGAAGCATAAGGAAAGCAGAGAAGATAAGAAAATTTTGAAAAACCATTCATATCTGTTTCATCTGTTGTGTAACAGAGTTAAAATCATATTGATTACATTATTTTCCAAATAAACACACAAAATGCAAGTTATAACCAATCAGTGGTCAAGTGCACAAACAGGTCTTAACAAGCAAGTGCTGGCAGGCGAACATGTTGCACATTGTCAGGAAGTCCAGCATGAATCAGCAGGAATATGTGTGTATAATAACTTGTTTACAATATGATACTATACAGTTATGTGATATTATATCATCAAAGTTTCAATGCAGGGAAAATTTCCACAAATTTACAATAAATTATTAAATTTAAGATGCATCTTTTTTTAAAAAAATATTTTCAATTTTTTGAAATGATGCAAATTTCAAAAAAAAAACTGTTAAAAGGGTTAAAGATTTCCAGGGGGTGCTGAGTAATTTTTTTAAAGGGGATGGTAGGCCAAATAAGTTTGGAAACCTCTTATCTAGACTTTAAAAAGTGATGAAGAAAACATTAATAATGCAGACTAAAGTTTAAAATGTATTATATATTTTTTTTTTGAAGAGCTGGTTGTTAAACATTTACTATCATGCTCTTGTCAAGAACTCTAACAAAGTAACTATCAGATGAACTAGCAGCAAAGAAAACTAATCTCTAATCCCAAATGACTCATTCAACACCCCCATCCCCACTAGCCATCATGCTCTGACAGGGCTGCACAAACCAACCCACAAGCCCTGAAACAGAATTAAATTCTAATTTAATTCCCTTTCCCCACGTTCCTTACCCCCTCAGAAAACCAAAAGGCAGAAGTCCTGGTTGGGAGAGCAGTGTGTCAGGACTCTGCACTCAGCAGAGAACTGAGGAACAGAGGAAACTGGATAGGACTTGTATCTGTGACTGTGTGGCATTCTCCTAAGCCTGAGAAAAAGAGCCCAGCACCCAGCTGGGATCTATTTTGTCCCTCCAGAAGTCACCAGAGGCAGAGACAGAGGTTGTAAAATGTGAATTTCCCAGAGGGGAGGATACTGAGACAGCTTCAAGGTTCAACCCTCAGGGAAACAAACATCAAAAGGAATGGGGTCAGGAAATGAAATTATCAAATATCCCAAAAAGAAGAAAATTCAGTTAAAGACCTTGAGCTTAAGCAGATAAACCTACAGGAAAGATATTGATAATAGAAGGAAATACGGCCTCTAGATCAGCTAAGCAGGTCCAGGTATTTATGAATAAAAATTACAAGTCAAAGAAAAATGTAATCAACACCTAATGAAATAGGGGAACATGTGGATTTTGAACCACAGCAGGATGTTTAGGAATGGTTTTTAAAAGAGATGTACAAGAATTGTGAAAACAGAAAGCATAAAGAGGAAAATATTCTTCCTCAAGTCCTATATTACTTCTTGACCAGTCCTCGAAGAACAACTTGGAATTTCTGATACTAAGTGCAAGAACAATAACGGTAACTGTAATAATAAAGGTAAAAATATATAGCGTATTTTAGCATTTGGGGGGGTCTCTGACTTTTAGTCTTTTAAAGAATGCTTACATTTACTATCCCCTGAGACTTTCAGAAGAATACTATGAGTCTTTTGGACCAGAAAGACCCCTCCAAAGAGTGGCAAGTTCAGTATGGTGAGTACTTAAAGTTCCAGTTTATGTAACTAGACTAGAAAAAAAAAAAACAAAAGGACACTTTACAGGATACCCAGCCTCCCTCAGGATGTGAACAGTAGGGCTCATAATCAAATAAGATTTACTAGTTTTGTTTTGAGCAAAAACATAGGATAGGAATCCATGCGTGAAATTAGAGCTAATCAGTCACCAAATCATCTTTGCTCAGCTAGGTCCCAAATGTCACTATTCTCATGAGGATTGAAGAAACTGTGAATCTGAATTACTCTGTACAACAGCTAGTCATTTAAATCTGATATGCACCTTCTTCTTTTGTGGATGATGGAGTTGGATTGTGCCTGGTAATGAAGAGACTAGACTGTAAGTAAGGAGAATAAAACATTCCATAATTGCATATACAAGGACAGTTGGAATGGGGAGCTGTGAAAGACAAGGAAGAGAGAGATCATTCCCTCTTCAGAGACAGAAGATTATCTTTTCAATTGAAGCTGACCTAGGGGCTCAGAGCAAATTTAGAGCTATTTGGGCTAAGTGGGAAAGGTTGATGTTTCATTCAGCATGCCTCAAATGAAACTAAGGTCAATATATCCTTGTTCAAAAGCAGAAGCATGCTAAGAACAGCAGGCTATGAGGGAACGGCATGCAGAAATGTTCTTTTTACTTTCCCTTTTTGCTAGCCGCCATGGTACTTGGTGCACACAGCTGCACCCCAGGAGTTTGGTGGTTTAACAGGCAGCTGTGCTCCCAGAAAGGAAAGTGGAGTGAGGTTCTTAGAAAGGAAAAAGCATGCTTCTAAAAGGGAATAAGCTTCTATGGAACTCTAACTACACAAAAGACAGGAATGAGTTGTCTGAGTATACTCTGATGAGTCCCTGGTTCATTAGATGGTTGACAACTCATCCTTCCTAGCTCCGCAATGACATTTGCTGCTTATACCTTCAAACTGTTGTATGATCACACAATTCTGATCATGTCATTCCTTTACTCAAAAATATTCAGTGATTGTATATTGTTAAAGCATATCACTTAAAACATAAAATACTGATTGCATTATTCAAGGCCTTCTAAATTCAGTTAAATTCAACAAGCATTAAACACTTAATATGTATGTGGAGCTATGTTAAGCACTAGGGAAACAAAGACAAAAACAAAATATTCCCTATGCTTTAGCAATTCATACTCTAGATTTTTTACATTCTGGCGGAAACTATTCCCTTTTAAACTATATTTCTGCCCTAAACAATTCTTTCCCATCTCCTGTTCACATTGTCTCCTCCTCCCCCATTATGTTTGAAATAGATTCTTCCAACACATAACCTCTATTGAAGTCCCTCCCTTTATTCAGGACCCAATTCGGAAACTGCATACTTCACGATGCCTCTCCTAACATCTTCAAGAGGAAAATGAGCTTTCCTTCTTTAAATATTTCTTTTATTATTTTTCTTGGTCTTCTCATTTGTACTTATCTTATTCTTCCTTATATCATAATTATTTTCATACCATTTCCACCCCAAATTATATTTTAAGTTCCTTGGTAGTAATGACGGTTCTGTTTTATATCAGTCATTTTACTCCCCAGTGATAAGACGTGCTTTGCACAAAAAGTGGAGCACTTACTAAGTGTTTAATAAATTGAATAAAATTAAATAAAGCATACTGGTTTAAATGATTAACAGTTTTTTTTGACACATTCTTTTACATGGAAGTTGTGTAGACAGCAATATATTAACTCTCTGCTCCAATGCAAGTCCATAAAAACCATCCTTAAGACTCCAGGGACAAAGGACTCTTGACATTATCCTGGTCACCTGAGTTAAAAAAAAGGGCATGAGGATGTTCATGCTTGACTGTCAGAGCGCAATATAAAACTCAGTCAGTCAGCCAATAAATATTAATTAAACATCTGCACTGTGCTAAGTTCTGGGGATACAGAAAGAGGCAAAAGACAGAATCTATTCTCAAGGAGATCACAATCTAATTATATGATAATAATTTAGAGGCATGGAAGTTTTTCTTAGCTGAAAGAACTTGGGATATCCTTAATATCCTTTGTTGACTGTCTTCCTGTTATGGCTAAGTAAATATCCTTTTGTTGACTACTGAATGACTTATGAATATCTCATTTCATTCCAATATTAAACCTAAACTATTAAAGAATGTAAGTCAGGTCTAGCGCTTAAAAATTGGTGTAGTCAGCAGGATTAGAAATGAATGTTCCTGGGGCAGCTGGGTGGTGCAGTAGATAGACAGCCAGCTCCCCAGAGTCAGGAGGACCTGAGTTCAAATCTGGCCTTAGACACTTGATGCTTACTAGCTGTGTGACCCTGGGCAAGTCACTTAACCTCAATTGCCTTAAAAAAAAGAAAGGAATTTTTTTTGAATTAGTCAGTGGGCAGTGCAGAGGAAGGGGAGCCAAACTGGTCTGTATGTTTTTGGTCTGCATCACCAAAGGGTCATATCTTTAGAAGTGGTAGTTCTGGAAGTTGTGTATCATGAGGCCACTTGCTACCCATCAAAGTTTAGAGAATTAACTATTTGTGATCATTCAGCAAGGAGAGACCAAAATAAATGTCCTTGATGTTCCTAAGAATTGCATCTTGAAAATAATTACAATGAACCACCTTTTAGGTCCCCTAGCTGAGCTAATCTGAGTCTCCTCTAATTTCTACTCAGGGCAGTCCTCAGAATTCAATTTATCTTCCAAAGTAGCCTAGAGGGATTGAATTTTTTAGGATTGAAAGTGATTTTCCTACCAGTAGAAAAGAACAAATAAAGAAGGTTAAGATATGCCTTGCCCTTCTGGGGACCTGATATGCCCCTCCCAGCATTGGTGTCGTTCCATCGTGTCCAACTCTTTATTACCCTGTGGACTATGGCATACCAGGAAGACTATGCCAATTGAATGTCCGTTGATTTGATGGAGATAAAGGGTTTGGATAAGTTTAAAACATTTAAAAAAGACAACTTCCACTCTCATTCCCAAATTGTGAAATCCTTATGGGATTTCCACTGAGAGCTCTGTATAGTTTGGATCCCAGGCATTCTCCCACACCCCAGAAAAAAAATGGCTAGTCCTAACTTATGGCAAATATAACACATAAATGGCAAATATAGCACATGAATTTGTGGCTTGGTTAATCTGAGTTTCTTTCCTGAACATATGCAGGCAATCTTTTTTTTTACTTAATATTTCATTTTTCCCAATTACATGATAAAAAACCAATTTTTTTATATTTTATAAAAAATTTTGAGTTTAAAATTCTATCCCTTCTCCCTCCTTCTGCTTTTCCCTGAGACAGTAAGCAATCTGATATGTTATACATGGGCAATCATGTAAAACATTTCCATATTAGTCATTTTGTGCAAGAAGACTGGAAAGAAAGAAAAAGAAAAAAAGGAGAAAAATAGTATGTATCAGTCTGTTTGCAGACAATATCAGTTCTTTTTCTGGAGGCAGATAGCATGTTTTATCATGAGTCCTTTGGGATCATCTGGAATCATTGTATTGCTGAGAATAGCTAAGTCATTCATAGTTCTTCATCACACAGTGTTGCTGTTACTGTGTACAATGTTCTCCTGGTTCTGCTTTCTTCACTTTACATCAGTTCATATATGTCTTTCTAGGTTTTTCTGAAATCATCCTGCTTGTCATTTCTTACAGCACAATAATAATAATTCCATCATAATCATATGCCACAGCTTATTCAGCCATTCTCCAATCAGTTGGCATCCCCTCAATTTCCAATTCTTAGCCACAACAAAAAGAGTTGCTATACATATTTTTGTACCTTAGATCTTTTTCCTTATTTTTTGGTTTCTTTGTGATAGCAGTGGTATTGCTGGGTCAAAAAGTAGCACAGTTTGATTGTCCTTTGGGCATAGTTCCAAATTGCCCTCCAGAATGGTTGGATCAGTTCACAACTCCGCCTACAGAGCAGTAGTGCCTCCGTTTTCCCACATCCCCTCTAACTTATCATCTTCCTTCTTTGTCATATTATCCAATCTGATAGGTGTAAGGTGGTACCTCAAAGTTGTTTTCATTTGCATTTCTTTAAACAATAAAGATTTAGAGCATTTTTTTCACATGACTATACACAGCTTTGTTTTTTTTTTTGTCTTAAAACTGCCTATTCATATCCTTTGTCTATTTATCAATTGGGGAATGACTTGTATTCTTATAAATTTGACTCTATATATTTTAGAAATTAGGCCTTTGTCAGACATACTTATTGCAAATTTTTTCTCTTTTTTCTGCTTTCCTTCTGATTTGGTTGCATTGGTTTTGTTTGTGCAAAACCTTTTTCATTTTATATAACCAAAATTATCTATTTTACATTTTGTAGTGCTCTCTATATCTTATTTGGCCCTAAATTCTTCTCTGGGAGCTAGATCTCAAAAAGTCTCAATCTCTTCCCTCACTGGGCAATTCCTGGTTCACCAGGCTAGGTCTCTGTTTCACATGACTTCCGGGGAGCAGGGGACATGCAGACAGAACTGGTTCCAAATCAATTCCGAGCTTTTTTCTTCTAACAGTGGAATCACCAACAGTCTCCCCATACCCTCTTTTCTCCTTGCCCCACCTCCCAAACATGTACATATTTCTTGTCCTGTTCCCTCTGATTTTAGATCTTTGGCCCAGTGGCACAGAATACTGTCATGCTATTGCTGCAGCCTGCTGCAGCAGTTCCGCTGTTTTGTGTTTAGGTCTCTAAGGCACTAAGAAGAGGGAGAGGCCAGTCCAGATGTGGAACTGAATTCTCTTGCAACCTAGAAACTCAGTTTATGCAGCTGTGTTTCTGGGAGTCTCATGGGAAGTGGGAGGAGGATGTGCTGAATGAGTATTAGTTAGGGATTAGGGAATATTGGCTTTCTCTGCTATTAGTTCAAGTTTTTATCTTGTTTGGATTCTTGGTGTCCTAGACTGTGGAGACAGCTGTAATTTTTTCTATCTCTGTTGCATAATTCTTGTTTTGGAGAGGTTCAAGAAGCTATGAGCGTCAGAGAAAATGCCAACTCCAACTTCTTGTTGGTCACATGACCCATTGCTAGCTTGTTCTTATTGTATTAAAATAAGAGGCTAGAACAGAAGTGATTCTGGTTGTAAACCCCCAAATGAATCTCCAAACAGAAGCCTGGACATGAAAGAGAGAAGAGATACCCATATGTTTAAACTTGAAATGAAACTCTTTCCCATTTCCTTTTTGAATTGATTATTTGTAGGACAAATGATTTATGATGACACCTTTTTGGCAGGAATCATTGAGTTACGAGAACTGTACTGATGCTTCAGTTTGTGAAAAAGATGGCAGGAATAAGAGACACAACAACCATTCCAGAAGTTATAAAACATTTCAGAAACTGTAGGAATTCTTCCTACTGTTGGTTTCTCTTCATCTCTGGGGGAGAGGCACCATGGACTTCTTCGGGGTCTTTGTCTATTTCCTTGCATGTTTCTCATGTCTCTCTATCCTAAGTGAATACTAGTCTCCATTAACCATCTGCTTTTAAAAGTTTAAGATAACTGTAAAACAAATGGATAGAACAGCCTTGCTTGAAGTGGGTCAAACTGTTCTTACTAATTCTTGCCAGAAAAATCCATTCTGGCCTATAATACCTATGACATCTCTTCCCAAAAGCCGTGAAGAATTTTATGCTGATATATTCAATTGTTCTATAAAATGTATAGAGAATACACTATTGCCTTTTTAAAAATTGTGCTCAGACCACATTTTAAAAAATGAAGTAAACTAATCCTGACTGTTGCTGCTGCTGACAGTATGCTCTTAATTATTTCTCTGATACAAATTAATTTGTATTGAGTAAAATCAGTTCCCACTAATACATCTGAATCATGTCACTGAACAATTAATTTCAGATCCTATTTTAAAATAATTTGTAAAGAATACAGAAGTTTGAGTTTATGTTTTAGTCATAGGGTTATCTGAAATAGGAATTTAAATAAATTGTGAACATTAATCATTGTACATAGATTCTGGCTCATGTGAAAGGAATCTAATATCAGAGTGTTCTTCCACTTAAAGAAAAAATAATAATAGCCACCATTTATGTAATATTTTAAGGTTTGCATAACACCTTACACAAATATTTTTTTTCATTTGTTCTTCACAACAACCCTGGATGTAGATGCTATTATTACCATTTTTTTACAAAACAAGAAACTGAGGCAGAAAAAGGTAAAATGAATTGCCCAGGCTCATACAACAAGTAAGGGTCTGAGGTTGGATTTGAATTCAAGACGGCCAATTCTCTAAGTCTATCTATTGAGCCAAAAAAAGAAATGCACTAACTATTTGTACATCTGTTTTTGTTTTTAGCTTTCCATAGTCCATTTGTTGAGTCTTTCTCCCCAGAGATTCCACTCGTTAGCCGTTCCTGCATCTATTTCTTTGCCTTGGAAGCTTTAGAGGAGAGATTAATAAGTGATATAAGCTCTAACTGTAAAATGTAATGAATAAGAGGAAGGAGAGAATTTTTATGTCAATTTATATGAAAATAATTGATAATGATTGTAAAACTGGTTTCAAAGCAGAAAATAAGTAGTAAATGATTATAATAATGTTGGTTGTCCCTATTCATACGAAACTCCCTTTCTCGAAATTAAGGAAAATGCTGCATAAATTTTCATTTCATTTGCATAGGCATTGCAGGAAGTAAGTGATAGTGCTGATGGTTTTGCTATTAAAGGAATATGATAACAGTGAACTTGACATATTTGATATGATATTCATTTATTTTTAACTCATTAAGTAAAATGAAGCTCTTAAAAGAAGCAATCATGCAAAAAAATGATTAAATCCTGATGGAGGTTGACTTGTGAGATTTGTTCAAAAGAACTACATTAACAAATTGTGATTAGAAAGAAAGCAATATACATGTGAAATATTTTAAAAGTGGATACACTAAGAAGAAATTTCCATCAAGTAATTTGTACTCTTTTATGAGTAGTCTGCATATTTCTATGAGTCCTAAATCCTTTAAAAATGAAATATTCTTAAAAGAGGCAGTTTTATCCTATTTTTAATCAGTCGAAAGACTGAGGCCCAAGAAGGTAAGGTAATAGGTGATTTAGAAATCAGAATTGTAGACAGTTTGGTGCCTCTGAGTGTTACTAGTTATTATTTTCCTCCTTGAAATCCCTTGAAGTTTAAGGAACAAGCTGGGGAAAACTTTGGTATGGAGAAATTTTGAAGGGAGAAAAACAGAGGGAATATAGTGGAAATAAACTAAGGAAAAGAATGCAGAATATATACAGATTTCTGACAGTCTTTTCAATTGTGATAAATAATTTTTCCACAAGAGATCCTACAGATTTATCAACTGATGCCATTATAATTAGGAAAGAAAAATATCATTGGATTACTATGCTTAAAGGGAAATTAAATTAAATTTTGAACACAGGAAGCATTCAGCATAGTTACTGGCTTATGTTTTATGAAATTAAAATCTCTATTTAAGAGATACAAATACATTAATATCTCATTTTATTCCTCTTCTAAATTATTACATCTGTATAATGCCTAAATGTGACCTTATTCAGATGATAAGGATATTTTGATAAACATTTTTTTCAAAAATTGTGTTATTGTAAACTGCTTATGCTCAAATGCACCACTAAGTTTGATATGAGTTTTTGGCCTTAATATTTATGAAATATCCCATATTCCACATCATTAAACACCGTTACATAGTTACTTCCACCATCATAAGACCAAAAGATCTTAAATTTAGAGTTGAAAGAAAGGTAAGAGATCCCTGAATCCAACCCCTTTGTTTTATGGATAAGGAAACTGAGACCTGAAGAACTTAAGAGACTGACCCAGTATCACATAGCTAACAAGTAAGGATTTGAACCCAAATCTTCCTGACTCCAAATCCAATGCTCTTTCAGCATCATGCTACCTCTTATTATCTTTCCATAGTTATCAGTAATGATGGTCTAATCCTAAGTATTAAAAGCTATAGGTTTTTCTAGAAAATAATTTTTATGTTTTGCTTGCTGAATTTGATAAACATTAACAAACATTATTTATACATTTCACATTCAAGGTACAGAAAAAAGGATTGTGCATGAACCTGTGAATCTCTATTATCTACAACTTCCTTTAAAAAAATATAATAAATAATGTTACTTTCAAAGCTATCCTGCTTATCCATAACGAATTATGTTTTTAAAAGGCAATTGTACTGGGGGAAAGAAAACTCTCAGAATCCAAGAATTCCTGGTATTTGGAAGTTTTCTTTCTTCTCACGCATAAATCCTCCTATGCCTCACAGGCTGCCACTGACTTCCTCCCCTTCACCAATCCACCTCTTCGCAGGGATAGGGGTGGGGAGAGCCAAACAAGTGACCCCTCCCATTCCAAGAATTATAGAATCCTCTTTTTCTGTTCTTCTTTGTATATGGAAATGATAATTGTTGATATTCATCAACAATACAAGTATTTTCAGTTCACAATACAAATATTTTTAAAGTAAAATATAAATTCAACCTCATGACCTATAGCCCATTATGTTGAATTAAACAAACATTTATTAAGTACATGCAGTGTGCAGAGCCCTTTGTTAGGTGTTGGGTCACATACAAAGTCAGAAAAAAAAGTCTGCAGTTATCATCAAGCTTGTAGTCAAATACAGGAATATGCCAGAAATGCAGCTGCATTTTTGACAATACTAAAATAGTATAATAAATTATAGTATTTAACTGTTATACAAAATAAGAGAGACAAAGAATGACAAAAGGTAGGGATCAGACAAATCAAAGTTAGACCACTATTTTATCAACTAAGACTTCATTATTTCTGCCTTTTTACATTTATACTTTTTATAAATTGGCACATGATCATTTTTGTGAAGTACTATGTAATATTAAGAAATATGAGTATTCTTTAATATTCTCATTCAAAAAAAGCCAAAGGACTTTCAAATCTAATTTTTTCATCCTTTCATACATGCCTATATTTTTCTTCTTGTAAATTTTTTTTGTTAGAATCTTCTTATTCAGTTAGATATGTCAACATACATATTCAACAAGTCAGTAATGTAGTAGTCTGACTTAGAAATATATTTATTTATTTATATAATAAAATAATTTAGTCCTTATCCATTATACTTCTTAAAATAGCAATCAGTATTTTGTTCTTTTATCTTGTTTGATATATAAGGACACTTACAAATTGATTACCTTTAAGTCATCAAATTGATGTAAAATAATATAATTATTTAGTCATCTTAATTGCTTTGAACTTAAATCTGTATCTCAGGGTTGTGAAATTTTATACCTATACATGTTTAAAAGGACATATTTGAAAGTTAATTAATTAACATATACAGTGTATTAAGTTTATAAAATATCAAATGTGTAGATATATGTGTGATTATGTCTAAACATTCATACTGTATATGCTGCATGGTTCTGATATCCGTAGAGAATTAGGCAGATATGAGAATAATGGTCTGAGTCAGCAGACAAAAGGTTGATCTATTAAGCAATATCACTAATCACTACAGAGCATTGTACTTGTTCCTCACTAAACATGAATCTCATGTTTTCTTCAGTAGTTTTACAAACTGTTTACTTGTACAAATGGCATGTTGTTAGGCAATGCCAATAATTAACATTTACAGCTCTGGAGTTCTAGTTATTAATGATTATTTTCTTAAAGATTAACTGCATTCCTAAAGCTCTCTAATTATGGAGATATAAGAAAGGCAACTAGGAACCATTGTCTAATTAATGTTTTTTATTACTTTGCCAAACTTCTATAAATATATCTCCATTTGAAATATTTTCCTATCTGCTTAAAATGATCTTCCATGTCCATTTTTTTTGGTATAATTGAAATCAATGTCATAAAATTAAAATGAGATTAAAAAACCCTTACCTTTGAGGCATTATCTTTTTTAATGACTATGAAGTCTTGTTTGCATCTCTCTTTGCTTTTTTGGTGGTATTTAGCAGTGGATTAATTATGAGGATAACAATTGAGGGATCTGGAAAAGGTAATTGATGTAAAGTCAATTACTGATAAATTTCCTTAGAAAATTTCTACATTTTGAACTCAGCTGCACAGTTACTTTTTTTTTTTAATTTTCTTCATTGTGTTTATGGACTATATTGTTCTATGAGTTGTTTACGGAGTATAATGTCCCTCATAGGTTACTGGAAAAAAAATGAGGCCTTATAAAACTTGAACTTTAATTCAGATACTAAGACTAATTAATCTTTTCATATAGTAGCCCTTCGCTTATATGAGGAGTATTAGAATGCCTCTCTTTTATCTAGACTAAGTAGTTCTCTTAATTGATGTACTCATATGGCATTATTTTATTCCCTCTATTATCATGGCTCCTTTCCTCTGGACACACTGAAGTTTATCAATACCCTTCCTAAAATGTAACATGATGTGGTCTGACCTCAGCAGAGTACAACTGAAATATGACTTCTCTAGTCCTGAGCCCTTTGGTTCTCTTAATTTTAATCTAAAATTACATTAGTTTTCTTGACTGTTACATCACCCTGTTAACTCATATTGAGTTTTCCAAACTTCCACTAAACTACCAGTTTTCAAATAAACTAGCCAAGTTTTTCTAATCTTGTCCTTTCGAGGCTGATTTTTTTGAACCCAAGTTAAACACTTATACCTAATAAACTTAACTTGTTTGGATTAGGCCCATCCTCTTAGCTGTCAATAAAATATTGTTTGGATCATTACTCTGTCATTCTAGCTGTTAGAAGTCTCTCCCATCTTTGTGTCATCTGTTCATTTGATAAGAATATCTGTTTATGTTGTGATCTAAGCTATAAATGATACAGATTTTAATAGCACAAGGCCAAGAATAGAACTCTGGGGCACCCCAACTGAGACCTTATTCTAAGTAGGCATTCAGTCAATGATTACTCTTTGGATATGGTTCATTCAACCATATCTTAATCCAATTAAGAAATAACTAGAAAAACCTTATAAAATACTTGGGGGAGGGGGAGATAGAGGAAAATGATTTGATTCTCTTGTCTCTTGTTTAGTTGATATAATCAGATAAAGCATGCCATCTGACTTCTTTGTGACTGCAGGGAATACAGACTCTATTCCTCTTCCTGATTTCAGAGGTAGAAAAGAGACAAGTATGAATTCCCCTGCATGCTTCATCTCCTAAATTGGCTTCTCTCTGCTCACAAAAGGACAGAGAGTAAGTTGGTCTCCTAGGTTGGTCTTCCTACCATCAAGAGATCAGAGAGACACCATTGCCTTACCTTCCTGGTCTTCTAGGCTAGCCTCTTTCCATCTGCAGAGGATCCTTCCTGCTGGCAAGGAACAATTAGATGGTATTCCATTTTCTCCCTTCATCTATTTTCTAGCTTGGCCCAGCTGCAAGTAAAAACCAAGTTTCAAAGTCCATAGGTACAGGCCTCTTTCTTTGTGATGGAGAGCAATGACCCACATCTGCATGAGACGTGGAGTGGAGTTGGCAAAATTGGGAAAAGAAATATCAGGTCTCTTCAGTATCTCTGGGTTCTTCTGGCTTCCAGCTTTAAGAGAGAAGAAGCAAGAAGCCACCCTCTTTGAAGCAAAAAAAAAAAAAAAATTGAATCTTGGAAGGAGCCAACATGAGAGGAATTGGCCATCTCTGTCATGCCCCTATTCCAGCTTGCTATAGTAAAGTCTATGGGGAATTTTCTCTTGAAAGAGATTTAAAGCCCTCTCTTGGTTGAGCTGAGTTACCTTGCTCTCAGTGGGAGAGCTCCTTCAATCTGTATTGCCTGGTATGTCTCATATCTATACTTTGCCTAGTTTCTGTTTTGCTATCAATATGGATAAATGGGTTTCTTTGCTATTTGATGTGTGTGTTCATTATGAAACTGGTATCTGGTGGCCCTGGGTTTTGGCTTTGGATATAAAACTTGGGGCTTATTTTCTCTAGCAATCAAAAGTTTAGTTTGAACCTTAAAGTTACATCCTCCAGCTAAAAATATTTAAGGGAACAGATACAATTCTAGTCTTGTAACTCCTCTCCCTGAGGAGAGCAGAGTGGCCGGCATCTGGTCCCAATCTCTGCATCCTCTGTAGCAGGAATCAAAGTTGCCCTTGGAGAAATGTGGGGGAAAGAGATGCTAGCAATATCTATTCTTGCCTCACTGAAAGGCGTACATGACACTCCCCTTGCTACATGTGAGAGCTCCATTCATAAGTATATGATTTCTGTTCTCCTATTTTTGCAAGATGTTGTGTTTTTGCTAGCTTCTTCAAAAAGCCTTGGATATGCGTGTGTGTGTGTGTGTGTGTGTGTGTGTGTGTGTGTGTGTGTGTGTG